>NC_057814.1:455411785-455469706 GCF_018294505.1 Triticum aestivum
CGGCGATGGGCCAGGCGGGCCCACTACGGGCTCCGCGGTGGGTGGCGGTGGGTGGCGGCGGCGGACAGGTGGCAGCGCGGGAGTGGTGCGGAGGCGGCGACGTGGTTTGTCCGGTGCGCCCGGACGTGTCCGGCGGCGCGGAGGGACTAGGCTAGGGTTTTGGACTGCGAGAATTTCGGGGTGGGATGCATATTTATAGGTAGGGGTAGCTAGAAGAGTCCAAATGAGGTGCGGTTTTTGCCCACACGATCGTGATCCAACGACGGAGAGCATAGAGGGGTTTAGATGGGCTAGTGGGCTGTTTTGAAGGGGTATTGGGCTGCAACAAGAGAGGGGATTTTACGGTTACCCGGTTAACCGTTGGGGCATCAAACGAGCTCCAAATGGAACGAAATTTGACAGGCGGCCTACCGGTGATGTACCAAGGCCACTCGACAAATATCGCCCCATTTTGAGAACGTTTTTCTCCCGCTCATGAAACGAGATTTGAGGGGTGCAACGGGGGCATGTGGGAGTGTCGGATTGCGAAATGGACAACGGGGAAAATGACCGGATGCATGAGACGAACACGAAGGCAAATGAGATGCATATGATGACATGAGATGAAATGGATGACATGAACAAAATGCAAAACAAAGACAAACCCCAAGCACGAAGGAAGATAACATATCACATAGCCGGAAAAGGCAAGAGTTGGAGTACAAATCGAGAATGTTACATCCGGGGCGTTACACTATGTGTACGAGAGAGAAGCATCTAGTGAAAACTATGGCCCTTGGGTCTACTTTTACAATATTATAAAAACTAAAAATACTTTGCTGCAATTCATTTACTTTTATTTTGTTTTGCAATTTATTTATCTATCTCTACAAGATTTGATCCTTGCAATTAACGAGTTCAAGGGGATTGATAACCCTCTTGCCCGCGTTGGGTGCAAGTATCTGCTTTTGTGTGTGCAGGTGCAAGGACGAGAGTTTGCTTGGTGCTCCTATTGGTTCGATAGCCTTGGTTCTCACTGAGGGAAATACTTATCTCTATTATACTGCTTCTCCCGTCCTCTTCGGGAAAAATCCCAACGCAGTTTACAAGTAGCAGGTATTACCTCTTCGAGAGGGCCCAAACCTAGGTAAACACCGTGTCCCTTTTCCTCCTATTACCATCTAGGCGAGACCACCCGCTCGGAATACTCCACCCGAGATCTGTCGGATTTAGCTCCTACATTTTTTGGACGATGCAGGTCCCACTGGATGTTGTCCTGGATTAGGGGGTACGCACCACATCGGCCTACCATTTGTGGGCTGGGCCGAGGTCCAACCAATAACCGGAAAATGGGCCGTGTTTACCGTGGCCCTTGGCATACTCAAGATAGAATCTTCCAAAGACTTGGCGCACACTTTAAGGCATATTCAAATATTCGACATGTCTATCTCTAGTTGTAACCAACCACGTGTACCCCTAGGTACCCCTCGGTCCCTATATAAGCCGAGGGGTTTAGTCCGTAAAGGCAGGACTTTTAGACTCATTCATACGATCTCGGGGTAGGTCAAATGTACTTTGTACTCCATCAGAATCAATATAATAGGAGCAAGACATAGGGCCGGGATTACCTCTTCGAGAGGGCCCAAACCTGGGTAAACATAATGTCCCTATTCTTCATGTTACCATCTAGCAGAGACCACCAACTCGGGACTCCTACCCGACATTTGCTGGCTTTAGCTCCGACATTTGGTAGCCGATACAAGTCCTGCTGTGTGGTCACAAAATCTCGATGGAAGCATCGCTTGATGATCAGATCCACATCGGTGTGATTTCTATGCCGGAACGCCAAAACCTCGGCTCAACCAAGAAGTAGGAGAAGTTTAGAACTCCTACCTTCTGTTCGGACATGAATCACGATGATACAAATCTAATCTTCTGCCGTGACTTTAGATCTAGCAGAAGATCCTCAAGTGATCGCCACCCAAGAGCTGGTTTCGCACCAGCCATGGGATAGAGATCACATCTGCTCGGACCCGACCTAGATCTCAGATTCGAAGACTCACTACTGTGACCCAATCAACATGGGCGCATGGTTTGCCCCAAGGATAACGTTAAGTCAACCGCAGGAAGACCTCCTTGGGAAGCTGACGTCACATCAGCCCAGAATTAAAATTTCTCTCCTGCCCACTCCCCACGTCGTGTACTACCCCGATAACTATGGGCCAAAAGGCGTATGGATTTGGTTTTCGACGTACAAAAACCAAAGGAGACAGTCCAACAGTTCTGGTTGAGATTCTTGTTCATGAAAAAACAAATATTGCTGTGACGCAGAGGCCTTAGCGGTGTTCTCATATAATTGCCATGATGGAGGAATGATACGCCTCCATCGTATCTACTTCTCCAAACTCTTTTGCCCTTATTTTGGACTCTAACTTGCATGATTTGAATGGAACTAACCCAGACTAACACTGTTTTCAGCAGAATTGCCATGGTGTTATTTTTGTGCAGAAATAAAAGTTCTCGGAATGACCTGAAACATCACGGAGATCAGTTTCGGAATTAATAAAAAATATTGGCAAAAGAATCAACTGAAGGGGGCTCACACGCTGGCCACAAGGGTGGGGGCACGCCCACCCCCTGGGGTGCGCCCTCTGTCCTTGTGGGCCCCCTGGACCTCCACCAACCTCAACTCCACCTCCATATATTCACGTTCGGGGAGAAAAAAATCAGAGAGAAGGAATCATCGCATTTTACGATACGGAGTCGCCGCCAATGTGATGCCCCCGATTCGACCGTACACTAATAATGCACGCAAATGTGTACGATCAAGATTAGGGACTCACGGGACGATATCACAACACAACTCTACAACATAAATAAGTCATACAAGCATCATAATACAAGCCAGGGGCCTCGAGGGCTCGAATACAAGTGCTCGATCATAGACGAGTCAGCGGAAGCAACAATATCTGAGTACAGACATAAGTTAAACAAGTTTTCCTTAAGAAGGCTAGCACAAACTGGGATACATAACGAACGAGGCGCAGGCCTCCTGCCTGGGATCCTCCTAACTACTCCTGGTCGTCGTCAGCGGGCTGCACGTAGTAGTAGGCTCCTCCGGTGTAGTAGGAGTCATCGTCGACGGTGGCGTCTGGCTCCTGGACTCCAGCATCTGGTTGCGACAACCAGGTAGAAAGGAAAGGGGGAAAAGTGGGAGAGAAGCAACCGTGAGTACTCATCCAAAGTACTCACAAGCCAGGAGCTACACTACATATGCATGGGTATATGTGTAAAGGGCCATATCAGTGGACTGAACTACAGAATGCCAGAATAAGAGGGGGATAGCTAGTCTTGTCGAAGACTACGCTTCTGGCCATCTCCATCTTGCAGCATGTAGAAGAGAGTAGATTGAAGTCCTCCAAGTAGCATCGCATAGCATAATCCTACCCGGCGATCCCCTCCTCGTCACCCTGTTAGAGAGCGATCACCGGGTTGTATCTGGCACTTGGAAGGGTGTGTTTTATTAAGTATCCAGTTCTAGTTGTCATAAGGTCAAGGTACATCTCCGGGTCGTCCTTTTACCGAGGGACACGGCTATTCGAATAGATAAACTTCCCTGCAGGGGTGCACCACATAACCCAACACGCTCGATCCCATTTGGCCGGACACACTTTCCTGGGTCATGCCCGGCCTCGTAAGATCAACACGTCGCAGCCCCACCTAGGCTCAACAGAGAGGTCAGCACGCCGGTCTAAACCCTATGCGCGCAGGGGTCTGGGCCCATCGCCCATTGCACACCAGCACGTTGCGTACGCGGCCGGAAGCAGACCTAGCCACCTTAATACAAGCGCGAGCTCACGGTCCAATGCGGCGCGTGCCACTCAGTCGCTGACGTCAAGAAGAGCTTCGGCTGATACCACGACGTCGAGTGCCCATAACTGTTCCTGCGTAGTTGGTTAGTGCGTATAGACCAAATGGCCAGACTCAGATCAAATACCAAGATCTCGTTAAGCGTGTTAAGTATCCGCGAACGCCGACCAGTGCCAGGCCCACCTCTCTCCTAGGTGGTCTCAACCTGCCCTGTCGCTCCGCCACCAAGTAACAGTCGGGGGCCCACCTCTACCGGGATGGAGCCACCTGTCCTTTCAGCCCCCTCATCAGAATCACTTGCGGGTACTCCTCGAGCCGACCCGACTTTAGTCACCACATGTATCATGTATAAAGTATAAAGTATATACCCGTGATCACCTCCCGCAGTGATCACGGCCCAGTAGTATAGCATGGCAGACGGACAAGAATGTAGGGCCACTGATGGAAAAACTAGCATCCTATTCTAAGCAGTAGGATAGCAGGTAAGGGTAACAACTGTAGCAACAATGAGAGGCTATGCAACAGAATAGGGTTAACCGAGAGCAGTAACATGCTATACTACTCTAATGCAAGCAGTATAGAGAAGAATAGGCGATATCTGGTGATCAAGGGGGGGCTTGCCTGGTTGCTTTGGCAAGAAGGAGGGGTCGTCAACACCGTAGTCGTACTGGGTAGCAGCGGCATCGGTCTCGGTGTCGAACGAGAGAAGAGGGGGAAGAAACAATAAATATAATGCAACATAAGCATGACCATGGAAGACATGTCAATGCGCGGGGCTAGGTGTGCCCTAACGCGGTACGAGGTGGTACCGGCGAAGGGGGAAACATCCGGGAAAGTATTCCCGGTGTTTTGCGTTTTCGGACAGATGAACCGAAGGGGGAAAGTTGCGTGTTTGCTATGCTAGGGATATGTGGCGGATGAACGGGCAGCGTATCCGGATTTGTCTCGTCGTTCTGAGCAACTTTCATGTAGAAAGTATTTTCATCCGAGTTACGGATTATTTTATATGAATTTTCAAAGATTAAACCATTTTTAGAATTTAATAAATTAATTTAATTCAAAATTTAATTAATGCATCAGCCTGACGTTAGCATGACGTCAGCAGTCAACGTTGACCGTTGACCTGGTCAACCTGACAGGTGGGTCCCACCTGTAAGGGGCTGTTTGCTAATTAATAGTAGTTAATTAGGTTAATTAGTTATTAGGTTAATTAATCTTAATTAGTTAATATTAACTGGATTAATTAAGTTAATTAATTATCTTTATTATTTATTTATTTATTTTTATTAATTTTTTTTAAATCATCATTTTTTTTAAAACGTTCTTTGGGCGGGGCCCATGTGTCATAGGCCCCAGGGGCCATAGCGGGTGCCAGCGTTAGCGGGTGTGGGCGAGCGTGGGCGTCCGACGGGGCGGACCCCAGCGGAGGCCGTTGGGGCACCGCGGGCGGCTCGCCGGAGCGCAGCCACGGCGAGCAGGCGAGGCAAGGCAGGCCGCGGATGCCGACGGCGAAGGGAGGCGGGTCGGCAAGCGGCGACAACAGGAGGCGGCGCCGGAGTGGGGCCGCGCGGACGGGCGCCGGGCAGGGAGCGCTGGGCACAGCCAGGGGCGTCGTCGTGGGCGAGGCCGGCCGGCCGAGCCAATGCGGGGAAGGCGGGGGCTGCAGTAGCAGGGGAGCAGGGCGGCGACGGGCGCGGGCAGCGAGGCGGACGCGAGGGCGCGTGCGCTAGCGCGAGGAGGCGCGGTGGAGGCGACGCACGGCCGCGCGCGGCCACATGAGCGCGTGCACGGGCACGGGATGGCGCGGGCGCACGGTGACCGCGGGGACAGAGAAGGAAGAGGCATGGGGCCTCACCGTGATTCGTAGGGACGGGGGCAGCGGGCGTCGGCTGGTCGACGGGGACGACGACGGAGAGGAAGCAGGCCGGTGGGGAGGAGGAGGCAGGCCGCCGATGGCGTGCGGCGAGGTAGCGCCGGCGAGGTGTTCCTCCAGGCGACGGTGAAGGCGACGCGACGTTGAGCTTGGGGACCGTGGTTGAGGAGGAGTTCGAGGACGAGTGACAGAGAAGGGAAGGCGGCACCGACGACGGTGGGTGGCGGGATGGCTCCGGACGGGATTCCGAGCGGCGGCGACGAACGCCCCCGATCCGATCTGGATCGGGTAGGGGCAGAGGGGGAGTGGAGCGAGTGGTGGGAAGTGGGCGACTGGGAGAGGGGTTAGGGTTTCAGGGTGAGAGGGCCATATAGGCCGAGGCTGGGCTGGCTCAGTGGCCTGCTGGCCGGCTGGGCCGTTTGGCCCAGTTGGCCAGGGGGGTTCTTTCTCCTTATTTTCATATTTTTTTGTGTTCTTTTCTTTTCTGTTTTTCTTTTAGTTACACATTAATTTTAGTTCAGGAAAATATAACAATAGCCCCTAAAATATTGTTCCAGAATAACCCACTGTCGTAAAAGGTTTTACCCCGAATTAAAATAGTTTAGCAATTTATAAAATACCAAAAGCATTTATATAATTGTTTTTGTTACGGTTTAAATCATTTTAGAGTATTTAAACATTTTATAAAAAGTGTGGTTTCTCCGCCATAATTACCTATGCATTATTTGGCTCACTCAGAACATTTTAGTTTTAATATTTGATTTTTTTATTGTTTGCCTTTAATTAAAATTTGAATTTGAATCGTTTTGAACTAATGCGAGATTATCAACAATAACCGAGGTGACGTGGCATCATTAGTAGAGGGTTACTGTAGCTTAATTATCCGGGCGTCACAATTCTCCACTAGAAGAAATCTCGTCCCGAGATTTAAGAGGGGAGTAAGGGGGAAGAATAGGTTACGAAATTCTAACGATTCTTCTCGGTCATAGTTGCTCTTCTCGAAGAGGTCAATCCCTTACATTGACGTCTTCATTTCTCTGCTTTAGGTCATCATGGTGAAGTCGCCCTTTTCTTCGGAAACTCCAACGTACTTACGAATAGGTAAGGGACAGCTCGGCTACGACAGAATGCTTATGAGGGAAACAATCTGGGGTTAACCCATGAATGAGCATAAGATTATCTCTCGAGTTGAACATATAAAATACATCGAGAGTAAGGTACGAAGGTACAATAAGAGGTTCCAAGCGGATAGATAGTTACTCAAAGTCTGAACCAGAGTGGAAAAGGGGTTCAGAGCAGTGAGAGTAAGTATTGCGTCGGATACCAGAATAGAGCACTAGGAAGGTGACCCGTGAATTACTTACGAAGTCAAGCACAAGGAATAACTTTGGCAACAGGGGTGTACAGGAGAGTCAGGTTTCGATCCTGTGGAACCGTGGGTATGGGCCCACCATGTGGGTTAAAAGTAGGAAGGGCGGAGACGTCTTGCGTGATCATGTAAGCAAGGCATGTTAGAGGATAGCCTGTCATTTATGTCGACAACAACATCGGTACCAAGGGCGAGGGACGAAGAGAACCATTTTCCTGCTCGTTGAACGAGGCGGACCAATAGGCAGAGTTCTCGTCCATCAGCGGTTATCGGAATGTCATCAACAATAGTATTAGGGTCTTACTGACAAAGTTGTACACTGAGGTGTTTACATAAGCAGGGAAATATTACTGCTTAAGTCATAAAGATCACAAGAAAGGGTAAACAACAATGGAAAGGATAATATGATTATCAAATTAAATAGAACAATGGAAAGGAAATGTGTTTACACACGTATTTCAGGGGTATATCCTTCCCAAGGACAAATAGAGCATGATATCCATGACAGGATAGAAGTAGAAAACCATTTAGGTAAGGGGAGAGGAATTTCATGACTGTCACGACCGGGTTTTCAATAAAATAATTATTGAGAGACCAATCCCTTTTACGGACCAGCAAGGAAGAAATCCTTCTCACTGGTAGACAATATCTTGGTCAGAGAACAAAAATACCAGGAGTGCTGAATATAATACAAGGTTGAGCGGAGACTGCCCAACAATTTATTACATGCACGCCGATAAAACAAGACGGCGGATAGGGTGGCAAAACTACTAACTCACGATAATAACGGTGGTGGAAATATCACCGCGAAGCGAGTGATATGACTCCTGAAGACTATAGCTCATCGAGCGTCGGAGTGAGGCTCGAGGAGACTTATTGCGGGTGGCGGAAGCGTATATAATACAAGTGACCAATATCCGGGATCACGCAGGACTGACTGGGACTCCTCTAGGCGTCGGACGCGCTATCAAACTCTTCATCCAAGAGATCGCCTTCGTCAACATCTGGCCAAACCAACAAGCCAGGTGAGTACTATGAAAGTACTCGCAAGACAGTTCGGACATAAGATATAACAAATGAAAACATGAAGCATATGAACAAGTTAACCAGTACGTTCAGACATAGAGATAGTAATTACTGGGTGCCAAACGAGGGTCTGAATGACTCCTCGAGAGGAAACTGTAAGAATAGTAATACTGGTGCCAAACGAGGGTCTGAATGACTCCTCGAGAGGAAACTGCAAGAATAGTAATACTGGTGCCAAACGAGGGTCTGAATGACTCCTCGAGAGGAAAATTCAAAAATAATAATACTGGTGCCAAACGAGGGTCTGAATGACTCCTCGAGCGGAAACTGCAAAAATAATAATACTGGTGCCAAACGAGGGTCTGAATGACTCCTCGAGAGGAAACTGCAAGAATAGTAATACTGGTGCCAAACGAGGGTCTGAATGACTCCTCGAGCGGAAACTGCCAGAATAATAATGCCACAGTCGGGCGTCGGGGCGACACCACATAAAGGGCTTATAACAGAAATAAAGGCAGTGCGTGCCACAGTCGGACATCTGAGCGACATCACATAAAGGGCTTATATTTAAAGTAAGAAACAAAAACACGCCACAGTCGGACGTCTGCGCGACGTCACATAAAGGGCTTATATTGTAGCTCAATAATTCAATAGTTCGGGAACATAAATTATCACAAGTACGAGACAAATATAAAGTTAGTCCATCCACAGGAATAATAATTAAACTGGATTTACCACTTGAGCTTGTTCACCGGGGACAAGTTTTCCACGCGGAGAGATATGGATATACTGATTACACTACTTGATCATGGATACGATGACTTGGAAGAATTTGACTCTGCATAGTTTGTACTTAACCACAGCCAACGGATTCCAGTAGTCACGGGGACTAGTTCCGTTTACGGTGTTTTAGAAGAAACACGTCTAACCAGTACACACCCATTCAACATTCCGAAGCCAGGGATCACCCTCGCCAACGTTCAAGAAAAACCTTGAGACGGGGAGGCTACAACCTCGCGTAGCATGGGATCAAATTTCTATACGCGCGCTCTAAGGGGGTGCCCCCCCTCTCGGTCCCAACCGGAAACACCCATGCCCCCTGACCGGATGACTGGCTTTAATCCTGGGCCAAGGTACCATCATCCCGGCCCCTCTGTTTGGTGTGTACACGGAAAGAGGTTACCAACTTACTAAACCGCATCCTGGCAAAGAAACATGTGGTAGCACGGAAGGGGAAAGGACGATAACGTGACTCCGTCCACGTTAACGTCGGAATTCGTCGGATGACGCAAGGCTGGTATGCTACAACAGTACCACCTTGCTGCCCTTCATGTCACCACATGATTAGGCCATCTCTCATCAGAGATCATCGCAACTTTGGAACATGCGGGTAGTTGCCTCACAAGCAACGAGGTATTCACCGACACTCATATGCCACGCACAAACTTTCACGCAAACATGCAAAACACCTGTCATATCAAATGTTCAAAACATGCTTGCCTGGTTCAGAGAAGTCGGAGTCTAGCTCGGCGAAGTTCGCGGCTCCGTCACCTCTTCCGGAACCTACGGCACAACGAAAACGGGCACTAACGTGAAAACCAACGCGTGCACAGAAACTTCTCCAAAATTTTTTCAAATAAACCCCATAAAAAACTAGACAAAATTTTAAGACTGTCAGAAAAAGAATCACTCAAAAATCCCTTTTTATTCAAAAGTTATAAAGGTTTCTGTCCAGGGACTTATCTGTAATGAAACAGAAAAGTTCCAAGGTTTAAACAGAGAAAACAGAAAACGCTTCGGGAAGAAACGCGCCAGTTCAAAGGGAAAGCGTATTTTGCCCGAAGGCGCCAACAGAAAACGGTTCGCGAGTGGAAACAGAAGAGAGGCTGACAGGGGGTCCCACATGTCAGGTTTAAAAACCTCGCCGGCGCCCGAAGACTGCGGTGGACGCCGGCGTCGAACCACGGCGAGTCAGGGAGATCGGAGGGTACCAAGAGCTTCAGCGTGTTCTTCCGCGTCGGTGGGTGGTGGACTCGACCAACGGGGAGTACCACGTCGACGGCGACACTTTCTCCGGCGGACGGCGGCTCGGGTGAGGGTGGAGAACTCCGGTGGAGGGCTGCAAACTTCGAATTGAAGCGCGGGTCAGAAGAGTGGATGCATAGTGAAGCTACTGGCAAGAGATGGGAGGCAGAGGTGCACGCACGGGAGCGAATCGAGCTGGATCCCGTGGCGGGTCGCGGCGGCCGGAGTCGAGGAAGGAGACCTCCTCGGGGCTCTTCCAGTGGCTAGGCGTGCTCTAGGTGGAGTGCAGGGATGGTGTGGGTTCGAGTTGAAGCTCGGGGCCTCTATTTATAGGCGGATCGACGGGGTGGCCGTGAACGGAGAATCTCCGGCGAGCAATTACGGCGATGCAGTGGATTGGCAGGAGGTTTGAGTGGCCAGGCAGCATCAGTGGAAGTTACTGGTGTCATTACCCCGCTAATCACGGCTGGTCTTGGCGTAACGGCGCCGGTCCACGGTGGGGTGGCCGTACGGGCACGTCGGCGGCAGAGAGCGCGCTCCGCGCCCTGCGGTTCACGACGAGAGTGGCAGCGCGTTCTGGGGAGTGGAAGGCCACGCGGCGAGCTCCGGTGGCTTGGGCGGCGCTGGGTGGCGTCGTCAGCGCCGCGCCTCTCCCTGGCGGCCGCAAAGCCGCCGCTGGTGTCGGTCACGGGGCGGCGCACCTTCTGCTGCTCGTGCCGACGTCCGCGAGGTGCCAGACGCTCGTGCGGTGCAGAGGACAAGGGGGAGGGGACAGGGAACATGGCGACATAGCGGCACTGGCGAGATCGACGTCGGGTTCTGAAGAAAACGACAGTGCACTGAAACTGTTTTCTGAACTTAACTGAACTTGACATTGACAATGCACTACAGGTGTTCGACAGAATGATTTGGCAAGCAGAAATTTTTTTCTGGAGCTGGTACTTGGTGAGGTGACCACTCAATGCACCCAGAGGCTGCCTGATTTTACTTGGAATTTTTGGAGAAGGATTTGAATGAATTTCACCAAATTTGACAAATCTGGTCCAAACTTGCAGCAAGTGTAGTTTGAAAAATTTGAACTGAAGACCAGTGGATCTTCATGGATCTTGGTTGAGGGTTCAAAGGACTAGGAAGGGAAAAAGGTTTGGGGGCAAAAATCAAAGCAGAAAGTGTAGCTCCTTTGTAAATCACCAATGGCTAGAATAGAAGACAGAAATTTGTTTGAATAAGATTTAAATGGAAAATAATCATATGGGGAGGTTCAACTTGCTGGATTTGATGCAACTCATGATCCAAAGGTGAGGGAAGGTTTAGGAGAGAGTATTTGCACTAAGGCCATGGCAAGAGAGAAATGTTGAAAGTGGCAAAGGATTATTCCAAAAGCCATAGTGCAAATTTCAAAGAGATTTTCAAAAGGCATTTTCCCAAGTGAAAAGTATTTTGTCTTGAGTCCAAATGAAAAGCAAGAACCTCCAAGACCAAAAACAGATCTTGGGTGAATCCAAATAAAACTCTTGCCAAAAAAAATTTATTTGAAAGGGAGAGTTCTTTTGAAGAAAAATTTAAATCACCTCCCTCTAGTCAAATAATTTTTTTTTGAAAAAATCCAAATAAAAATTTGGGTGTCACAATGACATTACCCCAAACAGCGGTGTTTGGATAATTGAGCTGGAAACATTTAGTATTGGGCTTCAAAGGTTCTTGTTGAAAATCGGAGTACCATAGACATGCTTCGAGATAGCATTGACATGGCCATCAAGTTAGGGTCAGAATTTGGATGCACAAAGGATCCATCAGGAACAACTGATAGAATAAGTCTTACGATTTCCTCATGGAAAAATCGCTAACCTTGCTAAGAAGGAAACTATAACAATAGGTCCCCCGGCCAGGTGTACTAGGCATGACATCACCTTACCCGGTTATATAAAGGCAAATGTTATAACTCTTGGAATATGTTCCAACCATCATATCTGACCGAGATTCAAATCTGATTGGTGTCAGGATACCTCAGACTCAGGATGTGTGAGAAAAAAAGGTGCAACACAAATTGTCGAGATGACATTGTAAGATTTTTGGGATTTAAACTATGCAAGCGAGTTCCGAAACAAGAGTTCATCATTAATCAAGGAGAGATGAGGAGGTGGCTGATGGACTCAGCGACATTCCATTGAGATTTCCAAAAGATGGATTTCCACAACTATGTGAAACAAGGAGATAACATTAGCTAGATCGAATGACTTAATGATGTATGCTCGAGGAAAACATACACAGTTAAACATTGGTTGAACTATGCACCCGAAATATGGGCTAGGTAGCACGATCAATGTTCGAATGATGATTCATTAAGTCATAGACGTAGAATGAAACTATAGACCAATAACTTCAAAGCAATAGGGTTGCTAGAAGTTTAGAATTTACACATCACAGACCATTTGTCGGTATTTCGTTTAGAAACAACTCGGGGACCAAGAAAGAATGGTGATGGTGAGAAGTATCACTGTACCAAGAATTCTTAAGAGGTGGAGTAATGGTCACGACATTCTTGACATCAAAGGTGCTAATACTCCACGGTAGAACATAACATAGGTTGGATAGCAGGGAAATCAAGATACAACACAAAATATGAACAAGTTTGTGTTGAGGGGAGGCAAGAATGATGTCGATGATAACACAATTCATCGAGGGGCAAGCATGGTATTTCTCATCCTGAATTTCAACACACAACTTGGAAGAAGTCAAATTGTTGACAATGATCACGACAAATTTGTCGAGAGGTTTTCAAGAAGATGTAATTGATCGACGATGACATCAAGTCAAAGGAATGATGAAAGCGAAAGGTTATTGGAACCACGGTTAGGACACAAACTTGAAATCAACTTTGCTGTTCAAGGAGAAGTGATATGACGAGGAAGATTGACGCAAGATTAGCTCACTGTCGAAATTTGTGCACTGGGAAGGTCCAGGTAGCACAGTTAAAATTCAGCACGATAATGATGTAGCCAATCAAGCTAGGAATGACGTGATCGCGTACAAACTCATAAGTAAAGAAGATTACTAAGAGTTGTTTAATCGCAGTGCGGACTCGATTCAGTTATCGGTGGTTTTGAGTGTTTAAAAACTCGAAGCCCGTGAAAAATTGGAATCAATAAGAATGTAGCACTTGATGGGGAACTCATAATAAGTTATGCAGTTCCGTGATAATCTCGAGATACCAGGGGGTAATACTCGACGACAAACCAAAGTAGAGGTTGGACTGGGGTATTGCTCTGCAGAAGACAAGTGCTTAAACTTGCACGAGAAATGGTATTTAAAAGATAACATGGTTGGAACCACGATTGGAAAATGCCAGATCCCAGATATAAGATGAACTTATACCAAGGGAATAATTAATTTAAGAAAAGCTTTAATGATAAGATCTACATCGTGTCCATGGGCATGAATGCAAAGTTCAAGGTCGACTCCCACTTCTTCAATGCATAACCTTTCATTCACTTCTCGCGTTTGATGAAGTTGCAGTGTTGAAAATTTTTATCTGGCAAAATATCAGAAGAGTATGAATCATGAAAACTTTCGGGTTCACACGGATTAGAGAAGGCTTCAACCCATAGGGGCATCTTGGGAACATATACCGCAAACTTCAGGAGTAAATAACACAAGCTCGAAAGGAGAGCATTGTTGACAAAGCATAGGATACAATTTACCAAAGGCATTATGTATCCGAGAAAAGACTCACAAAGTTATTGAATATGAAGGATGTCGTCGGATAAAATCCAACAAGGTTCTGATGGTCCATAAGGGATCTGGTGTGAGCATCGGTACTCAACTAGAAGAAAAAGCATGTAAGGAGATCAGATGATAGAAACAACTGACTACTTCAGAGCTCATTTGCAAAAGAATTATGAATTCCTAGACAAGGGATCAGAAGCAATGCTCTGATTAGGGATGGATAAGCTGAATAGCCTTAGGGGTACAAACGACGACGATTTGATTGGTCGAGATCCAGCTCATGTTAAAAATGATGTCTGAGACGGAAGGATGAATTCTAGGATCTGATTGAGGATTGTGAGCATTCGCAACATATTGAATCAATGGACTCAAAAAGATAATGACAAAGGGTGCCAATAAGATTTCGAGACTTATGGGATTAATCATAATGCTAGTAAGCAAGAATTTCAAGAGCAATAGGCTCCTGAGGATTTTCGGAAGATCGAATAGTATTTTGAAGACTATTGTGAAATACATGAATCAACTGGGGATGAGTCGATACTCGGTAGGTGCGAGTAATTATCCGTATGGGTATTTCTGGGGCAAGGAACTACAAGGCAGTGGTACAAGGGATTCTTAAAAAGCCGGAGAGCAATTCGATGTATCTGGTAATAACAAGAGAAACTCAGAGTAATTGTATGAACAACAAGTGTATGTTGTTATCCATATGGATATATCGGTAGTATGGAATTGAAAAGGCAGAGGGCACAAGGGTCTCGGGAATGATCGAAGAGTATCTTCAACATCTTGTGGTGAAGTCGGCGACCATCTGTGATAAAGGGCTCTCCGGGAGAAAGTATTTACGAGAACCTACAGTTAGTCTTTTTAGCAAAATCATTTAACCCGAATAGGAGAGAGATCAGAGTCCCAGAGTATAGACAAGGAGTAAAAGATTCTAATACCACCCAATGGCGACGTGGGCCCGTAAGCCACACAACCATGTTAGTAAAAGTTTTTCAATGACTAGACTCGACTTCGGCCAAGGAGTTGGAAATGGGAATTCCTACAGGCAGTCAGCTCTGATACCAACTTCTGACGCCCCCGATTCAACCGTACACTAATCATGCACGCAAATGTGTACGATCAAGATCAGGGACTCACGGGACGATATCACAACACAACTCTACAACATAAATAAGTCATACAAGCATCATAATACAAGCCAGGGGCCTCGAGGGCTCGAATACAAGTGCTTGATCATAGACGAGTCAGCGGAAGCAACAATATCTGAGTACAGACATAAGTTAAACAAGTTTGCCTTAAGAAGGCTAGCACAAACTGGGATACAGAACGAATGAGGCGCAGGCCTCCTGCCTGGGATCCTCCTAACTACTCCTGGTCGTCGTCAGCGTGCACGTAGTAGTAGGCTCCTCCGGTGTAGTAGGAGTCGTCGTCGACGATGGCGTCTGGCTCTTGGACTCCAGCATCTGGTTGCGACAACCAGGTAGAAAGGAAAGGGGGAAAAGAGGGAGAGAAGCAACCGTGAGTACTCATCCAAAGTACTCGCAAGCAAGGAGCTACACTACATATGCATGGGTATATGTGTAAAGGGCCATATCAGTGGACTGAACTACATAATGCCAGAATAAGAGGGGGATATCTAGTCCTGTCGAAGACTACGCTTCTGGCCATCTCCATCTTGCAGCATGTAGAAGAGAGTAGATTGAAGTCCTCCAAGTAGCATCGCATAGCATAATCCTACCCGGCGATCCCCTCCTCGTCGCCCTGTTAGAGAGCGATCACCGGGTTGTATCTGGCACTTGGAAGGGTGTGTTTTATTAAGTATCCAGTTCTAGTTGTCATAAGGTCAAGGTACATCTCCGGGTCGTCCTTTTACCGAGGGACACGGCTATTCGAATAGATAAACTTCCCTGCAGGGGTGCACCACATAACCCAACACGCTCGATCCCATTTGGCCGGACACACTTTCCTGGGTCATGCCCGGCCTCGTAAGATCAACACGTCGCAGCCCCACCTAGGCTCAACAGAGAGGTCAGCACGCCGGTCTAAACCCTATGCGCGCAGGGGTCTGGGCTCATCGCCCATTGCACACCTGCACGTTGCGTATGCGGCCGGAAGCACACCTAGCCCCCTTAATACAAGCGCGGGCTTACGGTCCAATGCGGCGCGCGCCACTCAGTCGCTGACGTCAAGAAGAGCTTCGGGTGATACAACAACGCCGAGTGCCCATAACTGTTCCCGCGTAGTTGGTTAGTGCGTATAGACCAAATGGCCAGACTCAGATCAAATACCAAGATCTCGTTAAGCGTGTTAAGTATCCGCGAACACCGACCAGGGCCAGGCCCACCTCTCTCCTAGGTGGTCTCAATCTGCCCTGTCGCTCCGCCACCAAGTAACAGTCGGGGGCCCACCTCTACCGGGATGGAGCCACCTGTCCTTTCAGCCCCCTCATCAGAATCACTTGCGGGTACTCCTCGAGCCGACCCGAGTTTAGTCACCACATGTATGATGTATAAAGTATAAAGTATATACCCGTGATCACCTCCCGCAGTGATCACGGCCCAGTAGTATAGCATGGCAGACGGACAAGAATGTAGGGCCACTGATGGAAAAACTAGCATCATATTCTAAGTAGTAGGATAGCAGGTAAGGGTAACAACTGTAGCAATAATGAGAGGCTATGCAACAGAATAGGGTTAACCGAGAGCAGTAACATGCTACACTACTCTAATGCAAGCAGTATAGAGAAGAATAGGCGATATCTGGTGATCAAGGGGGGGGGGCTTGCCTGGTTGCTTTGGCAAGAACGAGGGGTCGTCAACACCGTAGTCGTACTGGGTAGCAGCGGCGTCGGTCTCGGTGTCTAACGAGAGAAGAGGGGGAAGAAACAAGAAATATAATGCAAACATAAGCATGACGATGGAAGACATGTCAATGTGCGGGGCTAGGTGTGCCCTAACGCGGTAGGAGGTGGTACCGGCGAAGGGGGGAAACATCCGGGAAAGTATTCCCGGTGTTTCGCGTTTTCGGACAGATGAACCGGAGGGGGAAAGTTGCGTGTTTGCTATGCTAGGGATGTGTGGCAGACGAACGGGCTGCGTATCCGGATTGTCTCATCGTTCTGAGCAACTTTCATGTGGAAAGTATTTTCATCTGAGTTACGGATTATTTTATATGAATTTTCAAAGATTAAACCATTTTTAGAATTTAATAAATTAATTTAATTCGATATTTAATTAATGCATCAGCCTGACGTCAGCATGATGTCAGCAGTCAACGTTGACCGTTGACCTGGTCAACCTGATAGGTGGGTCCCACCTGTCAGGGGTTGTTAGCTAATTAACAGTAGTTAATTAGGTTAATTAGTTATTAGGTTAATTAATCTTAATTAGTTAATATTAACACGATTAATTAAGTTAATTAATTATATTTATTATTATTTATTATTTATTTTTATTAATTTTTTAAATCATCATTTTTTAAATGTTCTCTGGGCGGGGCCCATGTGTCATAGGCCCCAGGGGCCATAGCGGGTGCCAGCGTTAGCGGGTGTGGGCGAGCATGGGCGTCCGACGGGGCGGACCCGAGCGGAGGCCGTTGGTGCACCGCGGGGGCTCGCCGGAGCGCAGCCACGGCGAGCAGGCGAGGCAAGGCAGGCCGCGGATGCCGCCGGCGAAGGGAGGCGGGTCGGCAAGCGGCGACAACAGGAGGCGGCGCCGGAGTGGGGCCGCGCGGACGGGCGCCGGGCAGGGAGCGCTGGGCACAGCCAGGGGCGTCGTCGTGGGCGAGGCCGGCCGGCCGAGCCAATGCGGGGAAGGCGGGGGCCGCAGTAGCAGGGGAGCAGGGCGTCGACGGGCACGGGCAGCGAGGCGGACGCGAGGGCGCGTGCGCTAGCGCGAGGAGGCGCGGTGGATGCGACGCACGGGCGCGCGCGGCCACATGAGCGCGTGCACGGGCACGGGATGGCGCGGGCGCACGGTGACCGCGGGGATAGAGAAGGAAGAGGCCTGGGGCCTCACCGTGATTCGTAGGGACGGGGGCAGCGGGGGTCGGGTGGTCGACGGGGACAACGACGGAGAGGAAGCAGGCCGGTGGGGAGAAGGAGGCAGGCCGACGATGGCGTCCGGCGAGGTAGCGCCGGTGAGGTGTTCCTCCAGGCGATGGTGAGGGCGACGCGACGTCGAGCTTGGGGACCGTGGTTGAGGAGGAGTTCGAGGACAAGTGACAGAGAAGGGAAGGCGGCACCGACGACGGTGGGTGGCGGGACGGCTCCGGCGGGGATTCCGAGCGGCGGCGATGAACGCCCCTGAGCCGATCTGGATCGGGGAGGGGCAGAGGGGGAGTGGAGCGAGTGGAGGGAAGTGGGCGACTGGGGGAGGGGTTAGGGTTTCAGGGTGAGAGGGCCATATAGGCCGAGGCTGGGCTGGCTCAGTGGCCTGCTGGCCGGCTGGGCCGTTTGGCCCAGTTGGCCAGGGGGGTTCTTTCTCCTTATTTTCATATTTTTTTGTTGTTCTTTTCTTTTCTGTTGTCTTTTAGTTACACATTAATTTTAGTTCAGGAAAATATAACAATAGCCCCTAAAATATTGTTCCAGAATAACCCACTGTCGTAAAAGGTTTTACCCCGAATTAAAATAGTTTAGCAATTTATAAAATACCAAAAGCATTTATATAATTGTTTTGTTACGGTTTAAATCATTTTAGAGTATTTAAACATTTTATAAAAAGTGTGGTTTCTCCGCCATAATTACCTATGCATTATTTGGCTCACTCAGAACATTTTAGTTTTAATATTTGATTTTTTTATTGTTTGCCTTTAATTAAAATTTGAATTTAAATCATTTTGAACTAATGTGAGATTATCAACAATAACCGAGGTGACGTGGCATCATTAGTAGGGGGTTACTGTAGCTTAATTATCCGGGCGTCACAATTCTCCTCCACTACAAGAAATCTCGTCCCGAGATTTAAGAGGGGAGTAAGGGGGAAGAATAGGTTACGAAATTCTAACGATTCTTCTCGGTCATAGTTGCTCTTCTCGAAGAGGTCAATCCCTTACATTGACGTCTTCGTTTCTCTGCTTTAGGTCATCTTGGTGAAGTCGTCCTTTTCTTCGGAAACTCCAACGTACTTACGAATAGGTAAGGGACAGCTCGGCTACGACAGAATGCTTATGAGGGAAACAATCTGGGGTTAACCCATGAATGAGCATAAGATTATCTCTCGAGTTGAACATATAAAATACATCGAGAGTAAGGTACGAAGGTACAATAAGAGGTTCCAAGCGGATAGATAGTTACTCGAAGTCTGAACCAGAGTGGAAAAGGGGTTCAGAGCAGCGAGAGTAAGTATTGCGTCGGATACCAGAATAGATCACTAGGAAGGTGACCCATGAATTACTTACGAAATCAAGCACAAGGAATAACTTTGGCAACAGGGGTGTACAGGAGAGTCAGGTTTCGATCCTGTGGAACCGTGGGTTATGGGCCCACCATGTGGGTTAAAAGTAGGAAGGGCGGAGACGTCTTGCGCGATCATGTAAGCAAGGCATGTTAGAGGATAGCCTGTCATTTATGTCGACAACAACATCGGTACCAAGGGCGAGGGCCGAAGAGAACCATTTTCCTGCTCGTTGAACGAGGTGGACCAATAGGCAGAGTTCTCGTCCATCAGCGGTTACCGGAATGTCATCAATAATAGTATCAGGGTCTTACTGACAAAGTTGTACACCGAGGCGTTTACATAAGCAGGGAAATATAACTGCTTAAGTCATAAAGATCACAAGAAAGGGTAAACAACAATGGAAAGGATAATATGATTATCAAATTAAACAGAACAATGGAAAGGAAATGTGTTTACACACGTATTTCAGGGGTATATCCTTCCCAAGGACAAACAGAGCATGATATCCTTGACAGGATAGAAGTAGAAAACCATTTAGGTAAGGGGAGAGGAATTTCATGACATTGCCCCAAACAGCGGTGTTTGGATAATTGAGCTGGAAACATTTAGCATTGGGCTTCAAAGGTTCTTGTTGAAAATCGGAGTACCATAGACATGCTTCGAGATAGCATTGACATGGCCATCAAGTAAGGGTCAGAATTTGGATGCACAAAGGATCCATCAGGAACAACTTATAGAATAAGTCTTACGATTTCCTCATGGAAGAATCGCTAACCTTGCTAAGAATGAAACTATAACAATAGGTCCCCCGGCCAGGTGTACTAGGCATGCCATCACCTTACCCGGTTATATAAAGGCAAATGTTATAACTCTTGGAATATGTTCCAACCATCATATCTGATCGAGATTCAAATCTGATTGGTGTCAGGATACCTCAGGCTGAGGATGTCTGAGAAGAATAGGTGCAACACAAATTGTCGAGATGACATTGTAAGATTTTTGGGATTTAAACTATGCAAGCGAGTTCCGAAACAAGAGTTCATCATTAATCAAGGAGAGGATGAGGAGGTGGCTGATGGACTCAGCGACATTCCATTGAGATTTCCAAAAGATGGATTTCCACAACTATGTGAACAAGGAGATAACATTAGCTAGATCGAATGACTTAATGATGTATGCTCGAGGAAAACATCCACAGTTAAACATTGGTTGAACTGTGCACCCGAAATATGGGCTAGGTAGCACGATCAATGTTCGAATGATGATTCATTAAGTCATAGACGTAGAATGAAACTATAGACCAATAACTTCAAAGCAATAGGGTTGCTAGAAGTTTAGAATTTACACATCACAGACCATTTGTCGGTATTTCGTTTAGAAACAACTCGGGGACCAAGAAAGAATGGTGATGGTGAGAAGTATCACTGTACCAAGAATTCTTAAGAGGTGGAGTAATGGTCACGACATTCTTGACATCAAAGGTGCTAATACTCCACGGTAGAACATAACATAGGTTGGATAGCAGGGAAATCAAGATACAACACAAAATATGAACAAGTTTGTGTTGAGGGGAGGCAAGAATGATGTCGATGATAACACAATTCATCGAGGGGCAAGCATGGTATTTCTCATCCTGAATTTCAACACACAACTTGGAAGAAGTCAAATTGTTGACAATGATCACGACAAATTTGTCGAGAGGTTTTCAAGAAGATGTAATTGATCAACGATGACATCAAGTCAAAGGAATGATGAAAGCGAAAGGTTATTGGAACCACGGTTAGGACACAAACTTGAAATCAACTTTGCTGTTCAAGGAGAAGTGATATGACGAGGAAGATTGACGCAAGATTAGCTCACTGTCGAAATTTGTGCACTGGGAAGGTCCAGGTAGCACAGTTAAAATTCAGCACGATAATGATGTAGCCGATCAGGCTAGGAATGACGTGATCGGGTACAAACTCATAAGTAAAGAAGATTACTAAGAGTTGTTTAATCGCAGTGCGGACTCGATTCAGTTATCGGTGGTTTTGAGTGTTTAAAAACTCGAAGCCCGTGAAAAATTGGAATCAATGAGAATGTAGCACTTGATGGAGAACTCATAATAAGTTATGCAGTTCCGTGATAATCTTGAGATACCAGGGGTAATACTCGACGACAAACCAAAGTAGAGGTTGGACTGGGGTATTGCTCTGCAGAAGACAAGTGCTTAAACTTGCACGAGAAATGGTATTTAAAAGATAACATGGTTGGAACCACGATTGGAAAATGCCAGATCCCAGATATAAGATGAACTTATACCAAGGGAATAATTAATTTAAGAAAAGCTTTAATGATAAGATCTACATCGTGTCCATGGGCATGAACGCAAAGTTCAAGGTCGACTCCCACTTCTTCAATGCATAACCTTTCATTCACTTCTCACGTTTGATGAAGTTGCAGTATTGAAATTTTTTATCTAGCAAAATATCAGAAGAGTATGAATCATGAAAACTTTCGGGTTCACACAGATTAGAGAAGGCTTCAACCCATAGGGGCATCTTGGGAACATATACCGCAAACTTCAGGAGTAAATAACACAAGCTCGAAAGGAGAGCATTGTTGACAAAGCATAGGATACAATTTACCAAAGGCATTATGTATCCGAGAAAAGACTCACAAAGTTATTGAATATGAAGGACGTCGTCGGATAAAATCCAACAAGGTTCTGATGGTCCATAAGGGATCTGGTGTGAGCATCGGTACTCAACCAGAAGAAAAAGCATGTAAGGAGATCAGATGATAGAAACAACTGACTACTTCAGAGCTCATTTGCAAAAGAATTATGAATTCCAAGACAAGGGAACAGAAGCAATGCTCTGATTAGGGATGGATAAGCTGAATAGCCTTAGGGGTACAAACGACGACGATTTGATTGGTCGAGATCCAGCTCATGTTAAAAATGATGTCTGAGCCGGAAGGATGAATTCTTGGATCTGATTGAGGATTGCGAGCATTCGCAACATATTGAATCAATGGACTCAGAAAGATAATGACAAAGGGTGCCAATAAGATTTCGAGACTTATGGGATTAATCATAATGCTAGTAAGCAAGAATTTCAAGAGCAATAGGCTCCTGAGGATTTTCGGAAGATCGAATAGTATTTTGAAGGACTATTGTGAAATACATGAATCAACTGGGGATGAGTCGATACTCGGTAGGTGCGAGTAATTATCCGTATGGGTATTTCTGCGGCAAGGAACTACAAGGCAGTGGTACAAGGGATTCTTAAAAAGCCGGAGAGCAATTAAATGTATCTGGTAATAACAAGAGAAACTCAAAGTAATTGTATGAACAACAAGTGTATGTTGTTATCCATATGGATATATCGGTAGTAGGGAATTGAAAATGCAGAGGGCACAAGGGTCTCGGGAATGATCGAAGAGTATCTTCAACATCTTCTGGTGCAGTCGGCGACCATCTGTGATAAAGGGCTCTCCGGGAGAAAGTATTTACGAGAACCTACAGTTAGTCTTTTTAGCAAAATCATTTAACCCGAATAGGAGAGAGATCACAGTCCCAGAGTATAGACAAGGAGTAAAAGATCCTAATACCACCCAATGGCGCCGTGGGCCCGTAAGCCACACAGCCATGTTAGTAAAAGTTTTTCAATGACTAGACTCGACTTCGGCCAAGGAGTTGGAAATGGGGATTCCTACAGGCAGTCGGCTCTGATACCAACTTGTGACGCCCCCGATTCGACCGTACACTAATCATGCACGCAAATGTGTACGACCAAGATCAGGGACTCACGGGACGATATCACAACACAACTCTACAACATAAATAAGTCATACAAGCATCATAATACAAGCCAGGGGCCTCGAGCGCTCGAATACAAGTGCTCGATCATAGACTAGTCAGCGGAAGCAACAATATCTGAGTACAGTCATAAGTTAAACATGTTTGCCTTAAGAACGCTAGCACAAACTGGGATACAGAACGAACGAGGCGCAGGCCTCCTGCCTGGGATCCTCCTAACTACTCCTAGTCGTCGTCAGCGGGCTGCACATAGTAGTAGGCTCCTCCGGTGTAGTAGGAGTCATCGTCGACGGTGGCGTCTGGCTCCTGGACTCCAGCATCTGGTTGCGGCAACCAGGTAGAAAGGAAAGGGGGAAAAGTGGGAGAGAAGCAACCGTGAGTACTCATCCAAAGTACTCGCAAGCAAGGAGCTACACTACATATGCATGGGTATATGTGTAAAGGGCCATATCAGTGGACTGAACTGTAGAATGCTAGAATAAGAGGGGGATAGCTAGTCCTGTCGAAGACTACGCTTCTGGCCATCTCCATCTTGCAGCATGTAGAAGAGAGTATATTGAAGTCCTCCAAGTAGCATCGCATAGCATAATCCTACCCGGCGACCCCCTCCTCGTCGCCCTGTTAGAGAGCGATCACCGGGTTGTATCTGGCACTTGGAAGGGTGTGTTTTATTAAGTATCCAGTTCTAGTTTTCATAAGGTCAAGGTACAACTCCGGGTCGTCCTTTTACCGAGGGACACGGCTATTCGAATAGATAAACTTCCCTGCAGGGGTGCACCACATAACCCAACACGCTCGATCCCATTTGGCCGGACACACTTTCCTGGGTCATGCCCGGCCTCGTAAGATCAACACGTCGCAGCCCCACCTAGGCTCAACAGAGAGGTCAGCATGCCGGTCTAAACCCTATGCGCGCAGGGGTCTGGGCCCATCGCCCATTGCACACCTGCACGTTGCGTACGCGGCCCGAAGCAGACCTAGCCCCCTTAATACAAGTGCGAGCTTACGGTCCAATGCGGCGCGCGCCACTCAGTCGCTGACGTCAAGAAGAGCTTCGGCTGATACAACGACGTCGAGTGCCCATAACTGTTCCCGCGTAGTTGGTTAGTGCGTATAGACCAAATGGCCAGACTCAGATCAAATACCAAGATCTCGTTAAGCGTGTTAAGTATCCGCGAACGCCGACCAGGGCCAGGCCCACCTCTCTCCTAGGTGGTCTCAACCTGCCCTGTCGCTCCGCCACCAAGTAACAGTCGGGGGCCGTCAGGAACCCAGGCCCACCTCTACTGGGATGGAGCCACCTGTCCTTTCAGCCCCCTCATCAGAATCACTTGCGGGTACTCCTCGAGCCGACCCGACTTTAGTCACCACACGTATCATGTATAAAGTATAAAGTATATACCCGTGATAACCTCCAGCAGTGATCACGGCCCAGTAGTATAGCATGGCAGACGGACAAGAATGTAGGGCCACTGATGGAAAAACTAGCATCCTATTCTAAGCAGTAGGATAGCAGGTAAGGGTAACAACTGTAGCAATAATGAGAGGCTATGCAACAGAATAGGGTTAACCGAGAGCAGTAACATGCTACACTACTCTAATGCAAGCAGTATAGAGAAGAATAGGCGATATCTGGTGATCAAGGGGGGGGCTTGCCTGTTGCCTTTGGCAAGAAGGAGGGGTCGTCAACACCGTAGTCGTACTGGGTAGCAGCGGCGTCGGTCTTGGTGTCTAACGAGAGAAGAGGGGGAAGAAACAATAAATATAATGCAAACATAAGCATGACGATGGAAGACATGTCAATGCGCGGGGCTAGGTGTGCCCTAACGCGGTACGAGGTGGTACCGGCGAAGGGGAAACATCCGGGAAAGTAATTCCCGGTGTTTCGCGTTTTCGGACAGATGAACCGGAGGGGGAAAGTTGCGTGTTTGCTAGTGGCGGACGAACGAGCTGCGGTATCCGGATTCGTCTCGTCGTTTTGAGCAACTTTCATGTAGAAAGTATTTTCATCCGAGTTACGGATTATTTTATATGAATTTTCAAAGATTAAACCATTTTTAGAATTTAATAAATTAATTTAATTCAAAATTTAATTAATGCATTCAGCCTGACGTCAGCATGATGTCAGCGGGTCAAGCGGGTTGACCGCCAAACAGGGTAGTGGGGCCCGTCTGTCATTGACTGTTTATCTAATCAGATAATTAAGGTTAATTAATAGGGTTAATTAGATTAATTAACATGATTAATTAAGTTAATTAAACTAACTATTTAATTAATTAGTTAATTTAATTATTATTTTTATTAAAACGTTCTCTGGGCGGGGCCCATGTGTCATAGGCCCCAAGGGCCCATAACGGGTGCCAGCATTAGCGGGTGTGGGTGAGCGTGGGCCTTCCGACGGGGCGGACCCGAGCGGAGGCCGTTGGGGCACCGCGGGCGGCTCGCCGGAGCGCAGCCACGGCGAGCAGGCGAGGCGAGCCAGGCCGCGGATGCCGCCGGCAAAGGGAGGCGGGTCGGCAAGCGGCGACAACAGGAGGCGGCGCCGGAGTGGGCCGGCGCGGACGGGCGCCGGGCAGGGAGCGCTGGGCACAGCCAGGGGCGTCGTCGTGGGCGAGGCCGGCCGGCCGAGCTAATGCGGGGAAGGCGGGGGCCGCAGTAAGCAGGGGAGCAGGGCGGCGACGGGCGCGGGCAGCGAGGCGGACGCGAGGGCGCGTGCGCTAGCGCGAGGAGGCGCGGTGGATGCGACGCACGAGCGCGCGCGGCCACGGGAGCGCGTGCACGGGCATGGGATGGCGCGGGTGCTTGGTGACCGCGCGGACAGAGAAGGAAGAGGCCTGGGGCCTCACCGTGATTCATGGGGACGGGGGCAGCGGGGGTCGGGTGGTCGACGGGGACGACGACGGAGAGGAAGCAGGCCGGTGGGAAGGAGGAGGCAGGCCGGCGATGGCGTCCGGCGAGGTAGCGCCGGCGAGGTGTTCCTCCAGGCGACGGTGAGGGCGACGCGACATCGAGCTTGGGGACCGTAGTTGAGGAGGAGTTCGAGGACGAGTGACAGAGAAGGGAAGGCAGCACCGACGACGGTGGGGGGGGCTCAGGGATCCGGGCGCGGCGAACCCCGATCCGACTGGATCGGGGAGAGGGGTTAGGGTTTCAGAGTGAGAGGGCCATATAGGCCGAGGCTGGGCTGGCTCAGTGGCCTGCTGGCCGGCTGGGCCGTTTGGCCCAGTTAGCCAGGGGGTTCTTTCTCCTTATTTTCATATTTTTTTTGTGTTCTTTTCTTTTCTGTTTTTCTTTTATTTACACATTAATTTCAGTTTAGGAAAAATATAACAATAGCCCCTAAAATATTGTTCCAGAATAACCCACTGTCGTAAAAGGTTTTACCCCGAATTAAAATAGTTTAGCAATTTATAAAATACCAAAAGCATTTATATAATTGTTTTTGTTACGGTTTAAATCATTTTAGAGTATTTAAGCATTTTATAAAAAGTGTGGTTTCTCCGCCACAATTACCTATGCATTATTTGGCTCACTCAGAACATTTTAGTTTTAATATTTGATTTTTTTATTGTTTGCCTTTAATTAAAATTTGAATTTGAATCGTTTTGAACTAATGCGAGACTATCAACAATAACCGAGGTGACGTGGCATAATTAGTAGAGGGTTACTGTAGCTTAATTATCCGGGCATCACAGCCAGACCCTGTTCTTCATCACGAGGGCAGATCTGGAGTCCGTTCTGGGCTCCGGAGAGGGGAATCCGTCGCCATCGTCATCATCAACCATCCTTCATCACCAATTTCATGATGCTCACCGCCGTGCTTGAGTAATCCCATCGTAGGCTTGCTGGACGGTGATGGGTTGGATGAGATTTACCATGTAATCGAGTTAGTTTTGTTAGGGTTTGATCCCTAGTATCCACTATGTTCTAAAATTGATGTTGCTATGACTTTACTATGCTTAATGCTTGTCACTAGGGCCCGAGTGCCATGATTTCAGATCTGAAGCTATTATGTTTTCATGAATATATTTGTGTTGTTGATCATATCTTGCAAGTTATAGTCACCTACTACGTGTTATGATCCGGCAACCCCGGAGTGACAATAGTCGGGATACTTCCTGGTGATGACGAGTTTGACGAGTTCATGTATTCACTAAGTGCTAATGCTTTGGTCCGGTTCTCTATTAAAATGAGGCCTTAATATCCCTTAGTTTCCAATAGGACCCCGCTGCCACGGGAGGGTAGGACAAAAGATGTCATGCAAGTTCTTTTCCATAAGCACGTATGACTATATTCGGAATACATGCCTACATTATATTGATGAATTGGAGCAAGTTCTGTGTCACCCTATGTTATAACCGTTGCATGATGAATGCCATCCGACATAATTATCCATCATTGATCCATTGCCTATGAGCTCGTTTCATATTGATCTTTGCTAAGTTACTTTTCCGTTGCCACTGTTACGATTGCTACAAAACTGCTACTGTTACTTTTGCCACTGTTACCTCTACTTCCATATCACTTTGCTACTAAATACTTTGCTGCAGATATTAAGTCTTTCAGGCGTGGTTGAATTGACAACTCAGCTGCTAAT
This sequence comes from Triticum aestivum, assembly GCF_018294505.1. NCBI lineage: Eukaryota > Viridiplantae > Streptophyta > Magnoliopsida > Poales > Poaceae > Triticum > Triticum aestivum. The sequence continues at coordinate 455,439,455 of NC_057814.1, forward strand.
ACTTGAGGATATTCTTTGGCCCCCCTTGTGTCGAATCAATAAATTGGGGTTGAATACTCTACCCTCGAAAACTGTTGCGATCCCCTATACTTGTGGGTTATCAAGGAAGCACACATGCCTTGCCTCAGAGACGTGTTAGAACATTCCTTGAGCTATCTGACATTGTAACAAGATAATGCGTCATGGAAGATGCCCGACTAGCAGACAAACGACACAAGAACTCGATTCAAGGTCTAGCAGATTCAGGTGATGACGCCACACACCTGCGTCATAACCGACGCTAGAAGCGCTCCACAATTGAAAAACCCGTCGATCAGCCCGCAAGGGAACGCATAGAAGGTAAAGATCAATCCCAACACCTCTGTTTCTGGTGACCACATCCAGGAACTTTTCTCCCTATGGATGTTTGTCAATGACTTCTAACTTGACCACTAGGCCGAGGACGACATTGTTTGGAAGCATGTCGTTCATGGAATCTACACCGCGTCTACCTCATACAGGGTGCAATTCCTTGGCTTGACGCTCTATCCATGGACTACATGGTTTGGAAAGTTTGGGCTCCTCCCAAGGTTAAATTCTTCGCTTGGTTGGCATTGGAAGACCGGATCTGGACCGCCGACCGGCTGGAGCGGCGTGGATGGGACAATTGCTGTCTTTTTCCCACTTTTCAAGAGAGAGAGAGAGAGAGAGAGAGAGAGAGAGAGAGAGATCAAGAAACATGTATCCACCTATTCGTTAAGTGTCGCTTCTCTACTAGACTACAGTGTTTGATAATTGAGAAATTTGGGCTTGTGCACATGGATACCTCCAACTGGCACCTTGAGGACTCCCTCACGGGATGGTGGGACAAGAGAACTGACATGCGAAACCCCAATAGGCGAGCTACAACCTCCCTCACCATGCTCACCTCTTGGTCTATTTGGAATGAGAGAAACGCCCGAGCTTTTCATCACAAGAGTGCGCCGCCACCAATCCTACTTAATGGCGTTGTTGTAGAGGCCAACCTTTGGATTACCGCCGAGTGCTAAGAAACGAGGGCTTATTGTTGTACACGAGTAATTGTCATGTCGTGTTTGTAGGTGACTTGTAAAACTCTAATCTTTTCTTATTTAATGGATGATGCAAATCTTTTGCCTCTGTTTCAAAAAATATATACAAAGACGATTTGCTCGTTAGTTGAGCTCTACCCTTTTTTGTTTCCTTGTGCATCCGAAAATGGTTACCCCCCTTACCTCCCTACCCCCTACGCGCGCATACTGATACGTCCATTTTGCATCATGTTTTCCACCTGTGAAGAACAGGAACCCAGATCAACTTCTTCATATGGACCAAAGTCTTCATATGGATCCAAGTCCTCATACGGATCAAATTCCTCACATGGATCCAAATCCTCATATGAACATCATCATGCTAATGCTTCTGATTCGCAGGGAAACTCTAAGAGTTGTGAATATGTGCATTATTCTTCAAATCATTATGTTCATAAGTCCTCAAAGAATTTCTTTGCTTATTCATATGCATACTCTAACCCCTCTCCTGTGAAACGAAGCTAGTGCTCTGGCTTCAATGCCACCATTCTCTTATGGACCTCGCAGAATGATGAATTCCTTGCCACCCCTCCAGATGTGGGTGGTGAAGAAAAAGAACTAATATCTTATGCAGGGCTAGGTCTCAGACAAACTTGAACGTCTGAAGAATTTGCTGGGGACCTGAATATGCTTGAAAGGACGCAACCTAATCACGAAGAAATGAATTACTCATTTCTCATGTCCTTATACTGCTATATCAGTTGTACTGCTTGATGAAATTCAATCTGATGAATTTGATGTCATATTCTTCAATGATGAAGTATATGAGTTTGTAAGTTTCACTAATTCATCTGCAGGATGACCAACCCAAAGCTACTGAGTGGGTCCTCAATAGTGGATGTACAAATCATATGACCGGTGAAAAGAACTTATTGGTGGACACTACTTTATCTCCATCGCATCTGAAGCATATCACCTATGCTGACAAAGGCAAAAGTAAGGGGTCTAGGTAGGGTTGCAATCTCAAAGGTTTGACACATGGACAAAGTCATGCTTGTCGACTCCCTAGGATTCAACCTCATGTTTGTCTCAATGCTTTGTGATCTTGATATTGTTGTCGTCTTTGGCAAATATCGTTGCATTGTGCTCATGGAATCTGAAAATTCCAAAGTCTTCGAAGGCTTTAGGAGAGGAGACTTGTATATTGTCGATTTCTCTGCAGGACCACAGCCTGCCACATGTCTACTTGCAAAAGCTTCAGAGGGCTGGCTATGGCATCGATGACTAGGTCATGCTGGCATGAAGAACTTACATACACTCGCGAAGAAGAAGCATGTCATTGGCATCGAGGGTGTCAAATTCCTCAAAGATCATCTTTGCGGAGCTTGTGAGGCTGGAAAGATGACCAAGTCCAAGCACCCCTCAAAGACTATCATGACTACCACTCGTCCTTTTGAATTGCTTCACATGGATCTCTTTGGCCCTACTCATTATGCCACACTAACAAATGCAGCATATCTATATGGCTTTGTTACTGTTTATGACTATTCTCGTTACACCTGGGTGCATATCGTCACTTAAAAAACTGAAGTGCAGGAAGTCTTCAAACGATTTTCCTCAAGGGCCTCAACGAATTTTGGTGTGAAGATCAAGCATATCCGGAGTGACAAAGGGACCGAGTTCAAGAATACTGGTCTTGATGACTATCTTGATGAACTTGGTATTACTCACGAGTTATCTGCCCCATACACTCCTCAGTAGAATGGCATCATGGAGCGCAAGAACAGGACTCTTGTTGAGATGGCTTGCACTATGCTTGATGAATACAAGACGCCTCGTCATTTCTGGCCTAAGGCTATTGATACTACGTGCCACATCATCAATAGGGTATATCTTCACAAATTCTTCAAGAAGACCTCATATGAACTCCTCACTGACAAGAAACCCAATGTGAGTTATTTCGAAGTCTTCGGTGCTAAATGTTGGATTAGAGATCCTCATCACAATTCTAAATTTGCACCGAAAGCATATGAGGGTTTTATGCTTGGTTACGGAAAGGACTAGCACACCTACAAAGTCTTCAACACCTATCACCACAAGGTTGTTGAAACTATAGATGTGCGGTTCGATCAAACTAACGGCTCGCAAAGAGAGCACCTACCTCTTGTGCTAGATGAAATGTTACCTAAGGAATCCATCAAGTTCAAGGCTACTGAGGTTGTCATACCCACAGAAGAATCTGCTGAAGAAGTCATCCCAGAACGTGAAGAAAATCATGCCAGTGCATATGAGGAAAATAGCTTAGAAGAAAATACTGAGCCCACTCGAAGTCGTCAACGTGCTCATCCTCGCGTTGCAAATTAAGTGCAAATTGAGAGAATCATCGACGACATCAACGCACCAGGTCCTCTCACACACTCAAAAGCTTCACATTTGTCTAACTTTCGTGGGCACTTCGCTTTTGTCTCTATCACAAAGCCCACCAAAGTTGACGAGGCATTTTTGGAGCCTGAGTGGATTCAAGCGATGCAAGAGGAATTACATCAATTCGAGCTCAACAATGTTTGGGAACTTGTCGAGCGACCAGACCCACGCAAGCACAATATCATCGGTACCAAATGGATCTCCCGCAACAAGCAAGATGAAAATGGCCTTGTGGTGAGGAATAAGGCTCGTCTTGTAGCTCAAGGCTACACGCAGGTTGAAGGAATTGATTTTGATGAAACTTCTACACCTATTGCTAGACTTGAAGCTATTGGCATATTACTTGCTTATGCTAACCATCTTAATATCATATTATATCAAATGGATGTGAAAAGTGCATTCCTCAATGGTAAGCTTGAGGAAGAAGTATATTGTTGCTCAACCACCAGGTTTTTAAGATCCTAAGCATCCTGACAAAGTCTTCAGACTCAATAAGGCCCTCTATGGCCTCAAGCAGGCCCCTCGAGCGTGGTATGATACACTGAAGGAATTCCTCATGAAGAAAGGCTTCAAACCCATGACGAATTTGCCTATATGATGAGTGAGGAATATCAAATGTCTATGATGGGAGAACTGAAATTCTTCTTAGGTCTTCAAATTCGTCAACAACGCAACGACATCTTCATATCTCAAGAGAAATACCTCAAGGATGTGTTGAGGAAATGAGGCATCCAAGATTGCAAAGGCGTCAAAATCCCTATGCCCACAAATGGCCATCTATGCACCGATGAAAAAGGTAAAGACTTTGATCAAAAGGTATATCGCTCCATGATTGGCTCAGTATCTATGTGTATCTAGGCCAGATATTATGCTTAGTGTTTGTATGTGTACCCGTTTTCAAGCTACACCGAAGGAATCACACCATAAGGCTGTGAAACATATTCATCGATATCTAGCTCACACTCCAACACTTGGATTATGGTATCCCAAGGGCTCGACTTTTGATCTCATTGGATATTCTGACTTTGACTATGCTGGTGATAGAGTGGATCACAAGTCAACACCAGGCACATGTCATTTCCTCGGACGATCCATAGTATGTTGGTCCTTGAAGAAGCAGAACAACGTATCACTCTCTACTGCTGAAGCTGAGTACATTGCTGCTGGTTCTTCCTGTGCTCAGTTGATGTGGATGAAGCAAACCCTCAAGGACTATGGCATCAACATGAAGAATGCGCCACTCTACTGCAAAGACAAGAGGGCCATCAAGATTGCTCACAACCCAGTTCAGCACTCAAAGACTAAGCACATCCAGATTCGTCATCATTTTCTTTGAGATCATGTGTTGAAGGGCGACATCTCCATTGATCATGTGAAGACTGAAGAACAACTAGCGTATATCTTCACAAAGCCCTTGGATGAGAAGAGATTTAGCAAGTTGCGGTGTGAGCTAAATATCTTAGAATATTCGAATGTTCTTTGAAAGGACACACATCCTGTCGGATGTGGGGTTCCGGCAAACTCTTAAGGTTCGAACACTCGGGTGCACGCGAAGTCTTTCCCTCCTACCTATCTACGCCCTAGCTCGCTAAGATCTCACGGACGAATTCGACGAACTCGCAACACAAAAATACATGAGGTTTATACTGGTTCGGGCCACCGTTGTGGTGTAATACCCTACTCCAGTGTGGTGGTGGTGGATTGCCTCTAGGGCTGATGATGAACAGTACAAGGAAGGAACAGCCTCCTGAGGTTGAGGTGTTCTTTTGGCTAGGCTCTCGATCGGGTTGGATCAAGCTAAGATGAGATGCCTCTACTATGGTGGCTAGCTCTACTTATATAGGCCCTGGTCCTCTTCCCAAATGTCGAGCGGGAAGGGAGCCAACAACGGCGGGCAAATTTGAAGGGGGACAGCTAGTACAAGCTATCCTGACAAAAGTGGTCTTCGCCTGCGAAAAGCTCTGGTGGTGATGCCGTCTTGGGCTCCACGATGACCTCCGTCTTGCTGTCCTCCTGGTCTTGGTCTTGTTGCACCAATATAGCAACCTTTGCCTGCTGCCTCGGTACTCTTCGCCTGTGCTGGCCTCCTTAGCACCAAAGAGGAATAAGGACGCTGCGCGCGCTGGCGCCCGCCTGGTGCCGTTCGTCATGGCTCACGTCACGAGTGCCTCGTGAGGTTTTGCCCCGCCTTGATATCTCTGCTCCTCGTGAGCCTGCCTGACTAGGCTATTCCAGAGGAGGTCGTTCGTCATCCGGCTCGCGAGGCTTGGACCCTCGCGAGGGTCTTGGATGCCTTGTTGATGAAGATGGGTCGTACGGCCTGCTGGCTTGGCCACGCTGTGAGCCGCAGGCAAGCAGGTCTGGGGACCCCCGTTCCCAGAACGCCGACAGTAGCCCCCGGGCCCAAGGTGCGCTCGGGCTTGGCTTTCCGACGAAGCCAAGGGTCAAGTTCGGAGCACCGCGGGCCCCAAAAGCCTGCGGCCTCGGTCGACGCGTGGCGGTTGATTGGACGTGGGCCTCTCCGCTTCCCCATGTTGCCTTTGAATCCGCCTAGCAATGCGGCCCCCAGCGACCTACACAGTTATCCCCTGTCGCCTGCGCCTTGCTCCCCCAATCCCCTGCTTCCTCGAGACTCTGTTTCTCTTCTCCAATCTGACTTGCGCTCCGCCTGCCCCATCGCCATGGCGCCAAAACAAGCTGAAAAGGGGAAGAGACCTCTGTCTCCGCCGGTTGCGCCTCCGTCCTTTGCGCCGGCGCTCGGCCGGTCTCGGGTGCTCAATGACGAGGCCATGGACAAGGTGCGCCCGATGCTTGCCTCCAGCTTCAATGAGTGGGGGGAGACGGTGGCTTGGCCTGCGTCTCGCACTCGCACGGCTCTGGCGGCCATCGAAGTCCCAATCTTCATAGATGCCCTCTGGGCTGGCCTGATTCCTCCCTTCTTTGCCTTCTTCAATGCGGTGCTTGAGCATTATCAGATCCACATGCTGCATCTCGACCCTCAGTCTATGACTCTTCTTGCCATCTTCGCCTTCGTGTGCGGAGCCATGGCTGGCATAGCCCCCTCTATCGCCCTCCTTCGCCATTTCTTTTCATTGGATCTGACCGACCCTCAACAAGCTCAGGATGCGTGAGCTTACATGCCGTGGCTGTGACGGCGGGCGAGGGGATCGACTTCGAGCTTCCTCCATCCACGAGCGAATTCCGGACACGATGGGTGTTCGTCGATGCCGGCGTGCTCAGTCCTCTGCTCCAGGCTCCATCGGGGCCCGCTGTTCCTAACTCCGGCTGGAGCCATCCGTGGCTCACGAGCCCCCGCCTTGCCAACGTCTCGTTTAGGTTGAGGTTGCTGAAAGATCGCGGCGTAACTGCGCCGATGGTGGTGAAGGAATTCGTCAAACGCCGGGTCGCTCCGCTTCAGCGCCATTCTCGCCCAATGTGGACCTTGCTTAGCAGCCAGGACCACATGAGGTTCCAGGAGTCTGGGCTCCTCCTTGGGACGCGGCAAACAATGCTCAAGGTCCTGAAGGGTGTCCTCTTGCTGGCCGAACTACCTGGGAAGAACTGTTTGCTGTACCGCTGCAAGAACAAGGATGAATTTATAGAGAACATGCCTCCCTTTGATGAGTGGGGGCCACGGCCGATTGACCTGGTGGGGCCCCGTGAGAACCCCGTCGTCGTGGTTCCCTTCCTCGCCGCTGGTGCCGAGCCCATCCCAAGTGATGGTGCAGGTGGGCGAGCTCCGATGGGGGTCGGTGGCCCGAGTGCTGCGGAGCGCCTGCTGAATGGTGACCCTGGGGCGTCATTCTCAGGAGCCTGCGGCCCTCCTCCTGAGGCGTCGGTTGCTGGAGAGGCGCGGCATGTGGTTCCCGTGGTCAAGGCTCCAGGACCTTCGGGAAGCTGTGGTGAGACGGTGCCCGGTCGTTCGCCGCAACCGGGCACCCCCGCAGACATCCTTCCGAGCCCTTCTTTGCCCCCGCCGCGCACCGGTCGTCACGTCTAGCGCTTCGGTCGCCTTTGTGTGGACTTCGAGGAGCTCCGCAAGAGGAAAGGATCTCCTAGTGGCAACAATATCTTCGGGCCATTGAAGCGAAGGAAGTATATTGCCGTTGACGTGTAAGTGCCGCACTGCCATGGCTTATTGCGCGCTATCTTCATCTCCTGACACCAGTCTTTTAGGGCCCCTTCCATCGAGGCTGCTGCATCTCGCGAGAAACGGCCTCCTCCTTCCTCAGCTCTTCCGCTAGCCTCGAGCATTCCGAGTTTGCTTGCTGCCCCTGGAGCAGGGTTGGCTGAAGGGGCACTCATTCCCTCTTGGCGCGCCGGACCCGAGGCTTTGTCGCTCCTCCCCCACGGTCTGGCGTGGAGCTTGGCAGGAGTGCCCAAGACTCCTCCTCTGGTCATGGACGGCAATTGGATGGCTTCAATCTTCGGCTCCTCTTCAAGCAGCGGGCCCCGGTCAGCTTGGGCTCCTTGCGAGGACTGGTTGACGTAAGGCTCGGCGTCAGCCCCCAGCCCCCTGCCTGGAGGGGGCGCACCACTCGGTGCCACGCCCGCAGCCCCCGAGGCAGAGGACGAGGTGGGCCGAGCGTTCGAGCTCGAGCGCGGGCGGAGCATGGTTCGTCACGAGCTCTTCCAGGGGGCGATGGGCGCAATGTGTCGACTTGGTGAAGAGCTCACGAGTGTCGATGCACGCCTTGAGGCTGAAGGTCTCCGGCTGGTGGAGGAGCGGCGCAAGCTGAAAGTGGCCATCAACCTTGGCCACTATCATCGTGACCTTGAGAATGCGAAGGCCGAGGCGTCTCTCAAGGTTTCCCGTGAAGCCCGTTCACGAGCTTTGGAAGAGGCTCGCGAGGCAGATCGCCGCCGCGAGGCTACGGAGAAGCGTGCGTGCGAGCTCCAGGCCTGGAGCACGTCCCTCAAGCAGTAGGTGGAGGCGCGAGGAGGACGCCGTCGGGGCTCGCGAGGCCAGGATCCAGGAGGAAATCGATTGCCAGGTGGCCCGGGTCCGAGCTGACTTGGAGGGCGGGTACGACATGAAGCTGAAGCTAGCCGGTACGGAGGATGAGGGCAGGGCCGCTGCCCTCAGGCCCAGGTTGGACGAGGCTGAGAGGCGTGCAGAAGCCACGGCCGCCGCCCTGGTCACGGCGCAGGCGGACTTGGCCTCCGCCCGCGCCGAGCCGCGTTCCCTCCGGAGGCGGGTTGATGACGCAGAGGCTGTCGCGAGGCAAAACACGGAGGAAGTGCTCCAGCGAGGAACGCTGGAGCGCGAGCATGCCCCTATGCTTCAGGATCTCGGGAACAGGGCCAATATCGCCCTAGGCCATATTTGCGACGTGGAGGCGCCGGCCCCTCACTCAAATGATTATGCCAGCCACCTGACTTTCTTCACCGAGGTGGTGACACGCCTGGAGGCTCGATCGGCCAGAGCTCGCCAGCTTGTGGAGGAAAGGGGTCGTGGCCTACTCGAGCACGCTTTCTCCCGTGTCTTCAGCCACCTCCTCAATGCAGACCCCAACTTTGATTTCGACACCGCCATCGCCCCCGTACCCACGGCTGTCCGGGGCGACCTAGCGCGTTGGGTTGAGGACAATGTGGACGCGTTGGTCAGGGCCTTCACTTCGGAGGATGACGCGATGGTGGTCGTCGCAGACGAAGGCGACGTGGTTGACGACGGTGACGGGGGCGTCGCCGATGGCAGCGACGATGTCGATGAAGACGACGACTACGCGAGTGACGCATCCGCGGGTGACGCAGCGAGCGACATTTCTGGCTGATCCCTTGTTCTCCTATCATTTCATCCTGCGCACAAACTCGGGCGTGGCCCTTGGAAAACTTGTAAGGTCATTTTGAGAGGGGGAGCCCCTCATGTAAGCAAACTACAGTTTTTACTTTCCTATGCAATGCGAGTTTGTGTCTTCGTGAGCTCATGAATCCGGGTGCGAGTTCTATGTCGTGGTTTACCTTAGTTAGTGCCAGCTTTGAGCTGGGTCGTGACGCGTCGAGTTTCTGAGAATCCTGTGGAGCTCATCGCCCCGTCAGAAGGGGCCCCACTAGATGTGAGTACCAGTTGTAGTGCTAGCGCACACATGGCGTGCGCGCTTCGTGCTGCCCCGCTCGCGAGGAGCTCATGAGGGGAAAGCGACGGACATGAGTCCCGGACAAAATGAGGTTCAGAAGGCAAGAAATTGCTTGAACGAGAAAAGACTCCCCCCGCGCGCATCAATAAAAACTCAACTTCAACTCAAATCCAGGTCCAGAAAGCCAACCTACAGAGAAAGAGATCCAAAGCAAAAGGCCGTGTCCGGCACCTAGTCTAGTCTTCTGGTCTTCAAGTCTTCTCACCAGCGCGGAGCTAAGTGCTGCCACTAGGCATGGGAGGGAGCCCCAGGGCCTGAGGCCGGCACACCTGAGACTCCGGGGCGTGTACAACCTCAACTCATTATTACGTGAGAGTGTCACGGGCGGCGAGCTTCACACGCACTAGGCCTTCTTCACAGGTACTGGCCTTGCTTCATATCGCCAGACAAGGGCCCCGCCTTGCGCCACCCTTGACCTCCTCTGAGCCGACCGGTCACCAGGACGACACAAAGGAGGGAATGAGGACGCCAGCGGTTCCCTCGGCGACCACAGGTCCTCTGCCGGGGGAAGGGTTGGCGAGGCCTTCCCGTCCGAGGGCCTACCTCCGGGTGTCGCCTGGAGTCGCGCGGCGCGGGGAGGGGCCTTGCTCCTGTCTCCCTCCTGGCGGCCCCCGGCGCGTTTCCCTTGCTGGAAGGGGTGCTGTTGTGCCAGGGTCGTCGATCGATGTTTCAACCTGATTCATCTGTAGCCCATGGTTAGCGTAAGCCTGTTCCGGAGAAAGTAGCGGTACCCTGTAGTTGCCGTTGCCAGCGCGATCGTCGTGGTTCTCCGTTGGTTCTTGGAAAGCTCCGGCTCCCAGCGTCCCCTCTCCCCAATCTTCTCCAACGAACGAGCCGGGGTCGTCCTCCGATGCGTACTCTTGGTCCATTATGCGGGGAACGTAGGCCTCCGGGGCCGTCACCCCGAACACCTCGCCGTAGTGCCCCACGCTCCATGTTGCTCGGCCTAGGGTGGCGTCCTAAGGACGGTAGCGTGGCATCTGGCTAGGGCCATGGGTGGCGACGCTTGCGCCCGTGCTTGTTGCGGGCGGCATGGGGGCAGCGGAGCCCCCTACGCCGCTAGCCATGCTGATGTTGATGAAGCCCCCGGGCGTAGCCGACGGCGCGCGGTTGTGGTGAGGCCCGTCGTGTGGCCCTGCAGCGGCTTGAGGAGGGAGTCGATAGCAAAAGGGTGGTGCTACCGACGCCGCCGCGTCCAGCAGCTCGGCAACACGCTCCAGCAGCGTATCCCGGCCGCTCTCCATCAGTCTGCATCGCAGCAGCTCCCTTGCCACTGTGAGTGCCGCCCGCATGTTTGCTTGCTCCCGCCGTGAGTGCAGTGCCGTTGCCGCGGCATGACTCGCCGCTCTTGCCGCGGCTCGTACTTGCCGCGGGGTGAGGGTGGACAGCACCTGGCTGCACTGCCCGCGCCCGGCGGAGTTTGGCGGTGCTCGCGCCGCCTGGAGTGCGGGGTCGAGATCTTCATGGGCAGGCGGCGCTGCCCGGGCTGGCCAGGCTGCCCAGCGATCAGAGCCGGCCTTTGAATCGCCGGACATCGTGACTGTGGAGCGTCGGCGAGCTGGTTGGTGGAGAAGGAGCTCCGGCGCAGCCCTACCTGGCGCGCCAGATGTCGGATGTGGGGTTCCGGCAAACCCTTAAGGTTCGAACACTAGGGTGCACGCGAAGTCTTTCCCTCCTACCGATCTACGCCCTAGCTCGCTAAGATCTCGCGGACGAACTCAACGAACTCGCAACACATAAAGACACGAGGTTTATACTGGTTCGGGCCACCGTTGTGGTGTAATACCCTACTCCAGTGTGGTGGTGGTGATTGCCTCTAGGGCTGATGATGAACAGTACAAGGAAGGAACAGCCTCCTGAGGTTGAGATGTTCTTGTGGCTAGGCTCTCGATCGGGTTGGATCAAGCTAAGATGAGATGCCTCTACTATGGTGGCTAGCTCTACTTATATAGGCCATGGTCCTCTTCCCAAATGTCGAGCGGGAAGGGAGCCAACAACGGCGGGCAAATTTGAAGGGGGACAGCTAGTACAAGCTATCCTGACAAAAGTGGTCTTCGCCTGCGAAAAGCTCTGGTGGTGACGCCGTTTTGGGCTCCACGATGACCTCCGTCTTGTCGTCCTCCTGGTCTTGGTCTTGTTGCACCAATATAGCAACCTTTGCATGATGCCTCGGTACTCTTCGCCTGCGCTGGCCTCCTTAGCACCAAAGAGGAAATAAGGATGCTACGCGCGCTGGCGCCCACCTGGCGCCCGCCTGGTGCCGTTCGTCATGGCTCACGTCACGAGAGCTTCATGAGGTTTTGCCCCGCCTTGATATCTCCGCTCCTCGTGAGCCTGCCTGAGTAGGCTACTCCAGAGGAGGTCTTGCGTCATCCGCCTCGCGAGGCTTGGACCCTCGCGAGGGTCTTGGATGCCTTGTTGATGAAGATGGGCCGTACGGCCTGCTAGCTTGGCCATGTTGTGGGCCACAGGCAGGCAGGTCCGGGGACCCCCGTTCCCAGAACGCCGACACATCCTAACACTTATGCAAAATTGATGACTTAGATGTGCAACACATGAAGTAACATTTATCTTCAATCAATGAAGTATAACCCTCTAAGTGTGAAAAAATTAACGAAGAATTTGATTCTCAGAGCCCTACGACAATTCTATGTTGTGCCTGAAATCATCATTCTTATACGGTGGATCACGCCACCAACAAAAGTTGAAAATCTTCAAGTTGAGTTTTTCTTCATTTTGCAAATTCTTGAATTTTCAAATTCTTCAACTTTGCAATTTCTTCAAATTTTTGACTGGTGATCTTCATTGCCTATATATATATTTGAGTTTTCATGCCCTCAACAACATTCACTTATAGCTAATTCTTCAAGTTGATTTTCATCTAAGTGAATGTGATCGGACCCGTTCCCCCTCTATACTAAACTCAACCCATTCAGTTCACAAATTCTTCATGTGCGTTCTATTTGAAACCCGTTCAAAATCTTCACTGTGTCCTTGACAGCTGAAGAATTTGCGAACGAAACTTAAAAAAATCCTTTCAAATTTTTGGTTGTTGCCGCTCAAACCGTTCTGCATCCCACGATGGATTAAACTACACACCCACAATCTACCATGATCTCCACCTCTCTATACATGGGTGACACATGTCGCTAGGATGGCAAGGGTCAGGGGCACGTTCGTCCAAATTCTCCGGACGGGCAGTTTTTCACCGTGGCTATAAATACCCCCTCCCTTCCTCATATTTCATTTACTCCGCTCGACCTCAACTCGCATGAGCTCTCAGACCTAGCGCCGCCGCTACAATACTTCGTCGTTGGTGAGGAAGAGCTTCACTGCCTCGACCTCGTCGCCGTCGTCCTCACGCCGGCCGTGGAAATCTTCACTCCGGCACCACCGTACCTGTCTCCCGCCGCCAAGTTAGGGCATGGGAGATCTGAACAGACAAACTTCTCTGACTCCACTCCCAGTTCATCGTGTTCTTCGTCCAGGGTAAATAAAATCTAATTTTACTGCCCTACTTTGATTCTCATGATTTCCACAAAATCTTTAAAAGGTGTTGATTCTTCAACCTTCCATTCCTTAAACACCCAGTTGCATCAGTACCTTGATTTGTTTCTCTAAGATGTGTTTTTCTTAAAGATTCCTCAATTGTGTGGATTTACTAATCTATACAACTCTGGGACCTAAGTCAAGAACGCTTAGTGAAATTCCTCAAGACACCCATGGTCAAATTCCTCAAACTTGATTCTTTTGAAAAAATTCGTATGAACGCGTATGACCTCTCCAAATTCTTCGCGCCTATACTCTGTCCACAGGTATAAAATGTCCGCTGTTGAATCACTAGGTTCTCATCAACTTAACTCATTTGCAGTGTTCCTCGAAGATAAGTTGCACACTTCCTCAGAAACATCAATTGTTCAAAATCCTCAAGTGAAGAAAATGAATGATGGGAAAAGACCTCAGAAGGGAGGAAAGAGACCAGAGTACAACACTGCTTTTGAGATTCCTGAGGACATATATGCTGGGTATTATACTCCTGATGAAGCAACTCGTGGTAAAGAGAACAAGAATCAGCACAAAGTGCGCATACAGAGGACCGAGAGGAGATGGGCCAAGGAATGGAGGGAATATCGCTATGTCACTCCCAAGTACATGAAGAAATTCGTTGTACACCCGCCATGTCCAAGACCTCCATTGGCTCCGGGCCAAAAGGCTGATCCCTCAAGCATCGGACGTGGTGAGGAATTTCCCAAGGCATGGGCCAAGCGTCAAGCCAAATTGGCTGAAGTGGCAAAAGAAGCAGTGAAGAAATTCAATGAAGATTTTGCTGCTGCTTCTGAGGCCTCTGCAAGTAAGCCTAAGATGGCTATGCCGAAGAAATCAGCTGTGAAGCCAAGTTCCTCAACAGCAATGCCCTCACGCCCAAGTACTTCAATGTCAAAGCCCTCACGGCAGAATCCGGAGGCAACTTCTTCAAGGGTTGCGCCAATCCCCTCCGTTGCCTCAAAATCCTCAACTACTGCTGCAAAGTCCTCAACTGCTGCTGCAAAGTCCTCAACACGTGTGCATCTTGCAACGTGTGAATGGACTGCAGGTTTTTCTATTGCTTCAGGAGCATCTGCAAGTTCCTCGGCTCCACCACTATCCTCAACTGGTCCAACTCTGTTGAAGAAAAAGGCCACTGCTAGACGTGGCTCGAGGCCAAGTCCTCATAAGAAGCAAGTTGCTTTTCAAGTTCCATCTGATGACGATGAAGCTAATGATGAATAACTTGCTGAAATCATCATGGACAGACAATAAAGGGCCGCTAGAGCCAAAGGCAGTTTCGTGCCTCTCATGCTGGATCTGAAGAAGATCCTCGACTTCATTGACCTCCGGCACAAGGATCCAAATACACCTCTGCCTGACCTAAACCTCACTCCTGGTCAAAGTCACATGTGGCGGCATTCATAGGTGAGGAAAAATGGAAATTTGAAAAGGGTAGACAAGTCAAGAAAGCTCAGTACAAGAAGGAGCATTTTCTGAAGAACAATGTTGTGAACGTGTCTCCCGAAGAACTTGTATCTCTGCAAAAGGAAATCAAAGGCCTCAGTGATGAATTTGATAGATATTATGCCGATTGGCTAGGTGCCAAAGTCAGATTTGTCAAACTGGCCAAGAACCTCAAACCCAATGTTGCAGCTTCTTTGCAACAAGAAATTCCTCAGGCTAAAGCATCTGCTCAGCCTACTGAAGAAACTGAAAGCACAATTGATGAAAATCAGGCGCTGAAGAAAATGAGAATACCTGGGCTGATGAAGAAATTCCAGCTCCTGATGAAATTGACAGGGTAACCACCAATGTTGTGCCTGAAGATCAACCAAGGCCAGCTGAAGAATCTGTTGTGCCTGAAGAAACTGAGAATGCCATGGCAACTGCATCAGTCGTGCCTGAAGAAACTGAACCAACTCCATCTGCCTCTCCTGCAAAGTCTTCAAATATGAAGAATATCGACCTTCCTTCTGCATCAGAAGTGAAGAAAACCAAGGCTGTAGAGAAGGCTGCTATGAAGAAGAGGAAAGCATCAACATCTGCAGAGTCCTCAGCTCCCAAGAAAGTGAGGACTTTAACGAGCTCTTTCAACAACCCAATTGATGTTGTTCCAATTTCAATAGTGCCATCAAAGTAAATTGTCCCATTTTGTGAAGATTATGTCATTCCAGATGATATAGATGAAGAAAATCCTTCTGCTGCTTCTTCAGAGTAGTTGGATGAAGAAATTGAAGTGGAAGATGTCATCTCCACACCACTGGTATCATCGCCTATGCCTCTGTTCATAGCTGAAGAGGCGGGCATTGAGGAAATGGAAGAGGATGTGGACATTGGTTATACAACACCAGTTCTGAATGATGACTATTGGGAAAGACTTCATCCCAATTCACCATTGACCACTCCTCTGCATCAAATTTTGCAGTCCCCCGTGCAAACTGAAGAAATTCAAACGGGATCTGAAGGACATCACAAATATCTCATTTCCATTCCTAAGGAAATTCTAGCTACTACAGCTGAAGAAATGGAGACTCAAACTGCTGCTGAAGAACCTCGACCCTCAATTCCTCAGTCAGCAGCTCCAGAGATTCTGACCCAAGAGGCTATGAAGCCATCAACTGTTAATCTTCAGCCCAAGCAGCAAAACCCTCATGCTAAAAGGCCGAAATTCAAGGCTAACGATTTCTTCGCTAAGCATCATTTCTTCACGGATTTCAATCCATATGACTCAGCAAGACTTTGACACAAGCGATTCTGGATAGCTAGTCAAATAAGCTTCTATTCATCACTCTTGTTTGACAAGGATAAGGTATTTGAGCACCGTCAAATTCCTCATGTTGACATGGAGTCAATTCCTTGCTTCCACCAGTCTTGAATGTTCGTAATGAAGCTGGGCTACTGAATTTCTGCACTCACATCTGCGATTGGAATGAAGAGCTAATTCTTTAATTCTATGCCACTCTGTGCCTCACTAGAAATGTGGCTAATGTGAACTCATGGTTGCTTGACTGGATGACAGAAAACACTCACTACGAAGCCCCGGCCTCTGAATTACTTCATGCCATACTAGTCAGTCCACCTGTTGAAGGAGCAAGGCTCATGTATGAGGAACATGAGCTTCAAAATCATCTAATGCAAGTACTGATGAAGCCTTTAAAGGCTGACCAAGCCCCAAGAACCTCCTTCCTAGTGAAGGACTTGCTCTATGTGCCAAGAATCGTCTACCTCATTCTGACCAAGACCCTCAGTCCTATCAAAGGCCACAACTCTAAAGAAGAGGAAGTTGTTGGCATAATGAAGAATCTGCTGTTCAATATCATTCATGGGATTCCCATCAATTATCACGATTTCTTCATGAGGACTTTGGCGAATGTTGCACTCTCACTGTTTGAGTTGAAGCCTTATGCCCATGTATTACGAAATTCATCAGAACCAGGTCTTCAGTTCACTACAAGGCAGATTGTCAGAATCACCTCAGCCATTTTCCTCCTATTGAAGTCCTCAAACAGACCATTTCTTCAGTTGATGAAAAAGGCAAAGCCGCTGTTATAGATGAAGGCACTCGTCCATTGGATGGTCAGTTTCGCAAAGTTGCATCTTACTCCACCAATGATGACTCTACAACTCAAGACTCTGCTGCGAAAAGCTTCAAAGCCAACTCCTCAAGCCACTGCTCCACGAGTGATGACTGATCATGAGCTTCTTCTAAGTCTTCATCAGAAGGTCGATCGTAATCACAAGTAGGTCAAGCATCAATTTGGCTCAATTCTTCAGAACATGACTGTCATGCAAAACACTGTGAAGAAGAATCACTACTATGCACATGAAATCTTCGATCGCACTTGGGCCATATTGTCTCACCTCTATGGTGATGAAGACCTCAAGCAGATGGGATTTCAACATGACTTTGACTGGTCTCAGCCTCTTTCAAAGAAATCAAGAAGGTCAAAGTTCCTCAGCTGGTTACAAGTTCGTATTCTTCATCGCGTGAGACGGATGAAGCTGAAGATTTGCACGACATCGCGGGAGGCCCTACCTCAACGGATGACCACAACAACACCGGCGCTCCTCCATCGACATCATGATGATATTCTTCAGGGGCGTTAGTCCTCATTTTTCGTCCCTTTTGGTCATTCGACGAGGAGAAATTTGAGTTAGCCTTCAAGCGGGTCTTATATATGGGCGTTCTTTGGGTTAAGTTACAACTCTTGCTCTTCTGAGGTGTTTTCTCTAATGAGTTGTAAACTTAAGTCCTATGGTGTTCTGATACTTTCGAACTACTTTCTGCATGCTTATTTCCTCAAGTACCTTAATGCTCACTTGTTGAATTTCATCAGACACCATATTTCATCATGCATTTCAAATTCTTCATATTATATGTCAAAAGCGTATATGAATTACAAGATATAGGGGGAGATCTCCATGATATTACTCTACAATGTGCGTTTGCAATCCAAAGCAAATTCCTCAAATATGCACATCTTCAGGGGGAGTTCTTCTGTATCTTGCAATCAAATTCCTCAATATTAGTATTTACACTTCATATGTTTATCCCCGTTGGAAACATAACCTATTTGTCATCAATCACCAAAAAGGGGGAGATTGTAGGTACATCTAGTGCCCACTGGTACAGCGAGGTGCTATACAAAATGGTTTTTAACCCCTTTCCACGACGACATTTGGAACCGTCACCAAGTGAGTGTGGGCGATAGGGGGGTCCTTCCCACATGACCCAGAAACCGTCGAGGATAGGGAGCAAAGGTGCATATACAATACTCCTACTCGTTTGTGCTCGCATTGCCATCGCAGTCGGTATTCTGTGGTGCTACATTCACGATGCGCGACCCGTCACAAACGGTTCACTATTATAGAACGTGTATGATAAGCAGACAATCACACACATTCGCTTTCCCAAACCGTATGCGATAACTAATTAAGAAGATTAGCTAATCGTCATACGAGTGTCGGACAGGATTATGAAACGTCGCACCGTCGTAACATCGTCGTACACGACAACTATCGCACCCGCTATTCTATGGTGCAACGTTTATGATGCATACTTCATCAGAAACATTTCATGGTTGTGAATCGTGTACGATAAGGCAACTATCACAAACGTTTAGTTTGCCCGCTCCGTTTGTGATATTGTCTCACATCACACATGCTTTGCAAACAGCAACTATGTGCATTGTTACACATGTTTCCTCTTCGTGAACCATGTCGGATTATAATGTATATCGCACATGCTATGCTTTATTGACCGTGTGCGCCGTAATGACCTGCACACCATAATTTCGCCCTAATTTAATTGCTGCTATTTAAAATTGTACCTAATTTGAACTCGAAAGTAGGCTATAGCTTTATTCATATCCATCAGGTTCAAACAACCAATGCATTATTCGATTCACAGGTACATATGTTTAAGAATTACATAAGCACCAAATAAAGAATGATGAACCAGGGTTCTATACTTGTACTATTATAGATGGTAAAGAAATAGGCGACAGACATTCTGGTTGCTGAACAAGGTGAAGCGGAATGGCCCCATTGTGCTCTCCTGGATGCAGAAGGCACGCACGACTCTAGTCCAACCCCTTGTGATGGCCGGCCGCCAATCATGTAGTTTGAGAGGTAATCTTGAGTAAACTTCTTTAGGATCCACTCCAAAGGGAAAAGATTCAGACATTGTCATCTAACACAACTCATTACGGGCAGTCAAAAGAAGGCTACAGGGTTCTTACTTACCATCCTGCAGTTCACTGTTGTCTTGCATAAAGTGTAAACAAATAGTTTGATTCACATCTTTTGACCCATTTTAATAACAATCTTTATCAGTTTCCTCACTTGATGCTGGTTCATGAATATCTCATTGCCCCATATGTAGAAAGGGTCGAAGTGTGGATCTTTGGCAATGACATATGTACCTAAAAGCACCAGCTAATATTAGAAACTAAACAACAATTGCAAAATGATGTAGTACAACACACCCTCCATCCCATTATAGAAGATCTTATTACATGTATATCTAGACATCATCAAAACATTAAGGTAACACTCTTTCTTGTTGCTATGTAGCCTGGGATTGCATATTTAGTCATTCAGTACAATGCATGTTGCTATGTAGCCTCCGATATATTAAATATGGCCCTAATTAACCTACTGATAAATTGGTTACAGGTATATTCAGAGAAATGTCCAATTTGACGATTAATCCCTTATCAGCCCCCAGGCTACATGGTACCAGCTACCGATATCCTGAACAGTGAGTACATATAAGCAATGCGATGAAACTAACATTGATGGAAAACAACACTGTTCTCAATATTGTCCTGTATGAGTACATGTAAAGGCATGTTAAGCACAACAGGCTAAACATCAACCAAATATATCCATGGTAGACAACACAATCTACAAATGATAGCTTCAGTGTGCAGGCTTAAGAATGCTAGTCAAGAAAAACAAGAAGTGGAAAGGTGTGTTAACTGCATCAGGCATAACATTTAAAAACAAGCAAATAGTCATTCAAACTGGTATTGTGTAGGTCTAAAGTACACTAGTTGTTGTTACAAAATGAAAAGGCATGTTAACTGCAACATCCTTACCAGCAACCAAATATCATAATTCATAGTGGTATTGTTGGGACTGTTATTGATGAAATTGAACTACACGGTGATGTCTACTATGCAACTTTATTCTTGTAGACTCGTGTTGGGCCTCCAAGCGCAGAGTTTTGTAGGACAGTAGCAATTTTCCCTCAAGTAGATGACCTAAGGTTTATCAATCCGTGGGAGCCCCCCGCCCCGCATCGTCCTCCCCAGGGCGGCTCGGGCGGCGCCGCCCCCTCCCCCAGCTAAACCTACCCTCCCCCCGCCGCCGCCAATAGCCACCGCCGGGCGAAGCCCGCGTGGATCTGGCGGCGGCGGGCACTCGTTCCCCGTGGGACGCGCTCACAAGCTGGGGGAGCTCCGTGTGGCGGTGGCCGGCGTGCGTGACTCCGGCGCGCGGCGGTTCTGCGGGTGGTGGTCGGGGACGGTTGTGAGGATGCGCTCGTAGCTCCCTGCCGGTGGCCTCCTTCGTTTCGGTGTCTCCCTCCTGCAGGCGTCGGGGTGGGCTGCTCCGCGCCAGATGGGATCTTGCCGGTGGGGGTGGCCTCTGCGAGGCGCGCATGGTGGTGCTCGCCCTCCACCTCCCCTGCGGCGTGTCTGCTGGTGCTGCTGCCTGCTGGCGCGCACAGGTGATAGACGTGCCTGCCGGCTACGGCTTGGCACGAATCTGGCGGAGGAGGGCGGCGTGGGCAGGCTGGATCCGTCGGGTCTGGTCTGCGGTGGCCCAGATCTGGTCACGTGCGGTGGCGGGCTGTAGTGGCCCTTGTTATGTGGTGGTGCAGGGAGCAGCAATTCACGGTCTACCAGTGCCTCTCGAAGGTGGTCGGCTCACTTCGGCGAAAGCCTATGCTCCGGCCGGAGCCAGCGATGGTGACTCCCACGGGTGCCGCTTACCTCCTTGGAGGCATCGCTACCATGGTGACTTCACCTTCGAGGCACCAGGGGAAGCCCTTGTTCTTGGTCCGCCCAGAACGGTCGATGGCGTCGCGTTTCGCGTCGCATTCCTTCTTGAAGGCGTCGACTCGGTGGATTCGTCTGGTGGCTGCTCACTGCGGGGTTGTTGATGGTGGTCTTGCGGCTGGCTGGGGTCGACGGTGGCGTCATCTTGGCTCGGTCACTCCTTGGAGTGGTTCCGATTCTTCCATCGGAAGCCGGGTTAGCGGGGTGTGATCCTCTCTAGACCACCTCGTTCCTGTACGGCACCTCTTCCCTTTGCGGGGTGTTGTTGGGTGGCGACCAGACGGCCAACGTTCAAGGCTCACCTTGCTTCGTCAGATGAAGATGGAAGATGAGATCCCGGGGGAAACCCCTAGCCCAGGTACTCCTGGTGCGGATGATGGCGGCACAGCTGGCATCGCGACCCTTCTTGAAGGCATCATCTTGGGGTCTGCTTGGGTGACGTGCGGTGGTGCTTGCTGCGGGATGGTGGTGGTGGTGGTGCGGCCGAATGGGCCGATGGTGGTATGTGCTTGTTTATGGTGGTGTTCTTCAGTGTCGTCCCTGTTGCTATGCATGCTCAAGACATCCCATGGCTGCCGTTGTGGTGCGGCGAGCTTCGTGCTCTTGGTGTTATCTCGGTTCATTTTTGCTCAATGATGTCGCAAGATGCCTCCCCAACTTGCTAATCGTTCCTGAATTTTCATGGCGGAGCTCCCAGTCAAGGTTCGTGCTTGTCACTCGTTGAGTGTGGATGCTCCTCTGTTGCGCCGTGGTGTTCGGTACGCACGCCGGTGCAGTGCGTTAGGCTGCTTGCAAAGTCTTGGTATTGTGATCCCTTGACGACTCCCCTCATCTACTTGTGCCTCTCGTGCTGTTGTCCTTGGTCTGCTAGCTAGGCGCATCTTGTCTGGGGCGTCCTCTCTTTTTGTTTCTCTTCTTGTTCTACCTTCTCTTGTACGGTTTTCGACTCGGTTTTCCTCATAAACGGGGTCAACTTGTTCAGGTTTTCGATCCGGTTTTCCTTATAAACTGGATCAATCTCATGGCATTATGGCCTTTTGAAATATATTCAGGTGGGGAGCCTCCCGCCCCCCCGGTGACCATTTCAAAAAAAATCCGTGGGAGGCGTAGGATGAAGATGGTCTCTCTCAAACAACCCTGCAACCAAATACAAGAAATCTCTTGTGTCCCCAACACACCTAATACAATGGAAAATTGTATAGGTGCACTAGTTCGGCGAAGAGATGGTGATAAAAGTGTAATATGAATGGTAGAAATATATTTTTATAATCTGAATAAATAAAAACAGCAAGGTAGAAAATAGTAAATGGACACAAAAATGGTATTGCAATGCTTGAAAATGAGGCCTAGGGTCCGTACTTTCGCTAGTGCAATCTCTCAACAATGCTAATATAATTGGATCATATAACCGTCCTCAATGTGCAACAAAGAATCACTCCAAAGTTCCTATCTAGCGGAGAACATACGAAGAAATCATTTGTAGGGTACGAAACCACCTTGAAGCTATTCTTTACGGTCGATCTATCCAAGAGTTCGTTCTAAAATAACACCAAATAATTTCAGATTCATAATACTCAATCTAACACGAAGAACTTCAAAGAGTGCCCCAAGATTTCTGCCGGAGAAACAAAAGACGAGAACATGCATCAACCTCTATGCATAGATTACCCCAATGTCACCGCGGGAATCCGCAAGTTGAGTGCCAAAACACATATCAAGTGAATCAATATGATAACCCATTGTCACCACGAGTATTCATATGCAAGACATATAGCAAGTGCTCTCAAATCCATAAAAGTATTCAATCCGATAAAAACGAAATCTCAAAGGGAAAAAACTCAATTCATCACAACAAGATAGAGAGGGGAAAACACCATATGATCCAACTATATTAACAAAGCCTGCGATACATCAAGATCGTGACATCTCAAGAACACGAGAGAGAGAGAGAGAGAGAGAGAGAGATGAAAAACATTGGTACTGATACAAACCCTCAGCCACGAGGGTGGACTACTCCCTCCTCATCGTGGTGGCCGCCGGGATGATGAAGGTGGCCACCAGTGATGATTCCCCCCCTCCGGGCAGGGTGCTAGAACGGGGTCTAGATTGGGTTTTGATGGCTACAGAGCCCTGCAGCAGCGGAACTTCTGATCTAGGTTAACCCCGAGGGTTTTTGGAATATTTGAGAATTTATAGGGTAAAGAGGGGGTGCAGGAGGCCACCGAGGTGGGCACAACCCACCTGGGCACGCCTGGGTTGGTTGTTCCACCCTCGGGGCACCCCCTAGGTGCTGCTCTGGCCCATTGGTGGTCTTCTGGTCCATAAAAAATCCACAAAAAGTTTCGCGGTGTTCTGACTCCGTTTGATATTTATTTCCCGCGATGTAAAAAACAAGCAAAAAACAGCAACTGGCACTAGGCACTGGGTCAATAGGTTAGTCCCAAAAAAATCATATGAAGCTTCTATAAGATGATTGTAAAACATCTAAGAATGATAATATAATAGCATGAAAACTACATAAGTAATAGGTACGTTGGAGACGTATCAGCATCCCAAGCTTAATTCCTACTCGTCCTCGAGTAGGTAAATGATAAAAGAAATAATTTATGAAGTGTGAATGCTAGCAAAGTGCATAAGTTTGATCAATGATAATTTCAATCACTTTTCTAGCATCATAACAGCAATGCTTTCTCATAAACTTCTCATGTTAAGTAGCAACCAATTCACATGTTAAGGTTCAAACAATGAATTCTCTTGAAACCCAACAATTGCAATTCAACAGAGTCTAAGTAAGAGCTCAATTACCAAGCAATTGCAATTCAACTTATTCAACAGAGTCTAAGTAAGAGCTTGACATACTCAACCATCATATAGTCTTCTATGATTGCTAACACTCACTGCATACACATGAGCAAAACGTTTCAACCGGACACATAGAAAGATAGGGGCTTATAATTTCGACTCCCAACGTATTCACCTCAAGGGTGATGTCAACAATAATAACTCATGCTACCCATATCCAACTGGATATATGTGCCTAGATCTTTTCTCACCACATGATGCTTGCCAAAAGAGAAAAATAAAAAGGAATAGAGAGAAAAAACTTTGACTCTTGCATGAAAGTAAATACATAAAAGTAAAAGGTAGGCCCTTCGCAGAGGGAAGCAGAGGTTGCCATGCGCTTTTTGTTTGTATGCTCAACCCCTTAGTGCAAAAGAATGTCACGTTATATTGCCCCTTATGATAACAACCTTTATTATGCAGTCTGTCGCTTTTATTCTTTGCCATCACAAGTTCGTACAACGCTCAATTTTCTCTTACACTAAATAATCTAACACTTTAAGAAGCCATTTTTATTGCCTTATTGCACCGATGAAAAATTACTTGAAGTATCTTACTCAATCCTTAGGTAGGTATGGTGGACTCTTGAAAATAAGATTTGGGTTTAAGGGTTTTTGGATGCACAAGTAGTATCTCTACTTGGTGCGGAATTTTTGGCTAGCAAAGATGGGGGGCAAGCACCACATGTTGAAGGATCTATGACAATATAGCTTCTATGTGAATATGAACAAACATGAATCATTACGTTGTCTTCCTTGTCCAACGTCAACAATTTTGGCATATAATATTTTGATGGGGGCTCACAATCACAAAAAAATTCGAAGATAGTGTATTTGCATGTGAAAGTTCTCTTCCTTTTACTAATCATTCATGAATTGCTTGTATGACCAATATTGTGATTGTCAAACAAAAGACTTCACTTTCTAAACCCAATGTGAAGCTACCACTAGGCATGATATGATTTCAACTTCATGACATTCAAATTATTCAACAATTTACTCATAGGATATAAGTGAAGCACAAGAGTAAATGGCAAGCTACTCCAAAAAGATATAAGTGAAGATCAAATGAGTAGTTCAGTAAATAGATAGCTATGTGAGGACTCTTTGTTATTTAAAACTTTCAGATCTAAGTATTTTAGTAAAATAGCATGCAAAATGAAAATAAAATGACATTACAAAGATAGCACAACTCATGTGAAGAAGCAAAAACTTAGGTTCAACCCATACTAACCGATAATTGTTGGTGAAGAAAGGTGGGATGCCTACCGGGGCATCCCCAAGGTTAGATGCTTCAGACTTCTTGAAATATTATCTTGGGATGCCTTGGGAATCCCCAAGCTTGAGCTTTTGTGTCTCCTTCATTTTATATTACGGTTTCCCTGAATCTTACAAACTTCATCCACACAAAACTCAACAAGAACTCATGAGATAATTTAGTATAAACCAATGCAAAAAATTTATCATTCTCTACTGTAGCAAATCACAAAAATTATTATTCAACATTGCACACTAAATGCCTCTGCATATTTAATACTCCTATCCTCAAATAGAATCATTAAACAAGCAATCACATGCAAATAGTGCAAACATAACAGCAATTTGCCGAAACAGTACAGTCTGTAAAGAATGCAAGAGTATCATTACTTCTTAAACTCCAAAAATTATGAAAATTTTACCAGACTGTAGAAAATTTATTAGAGCTTATTTTGCAAGAAGTTTCAACATTTTATCACATTCTGACTTTTCTAGGGAATTTTTTGCAACATCGATAAACTTTCTGTTTTGAAACAGCAACATGTAGACTTGCAAAATAAGCATAGTAAAGGCTACAAATGCCACTTTTATTGAAATAAAAGATGCAAAACATTATTCTAAATAACAGAAAGCAACTCCTAACAAAATAAAATTAACACTCCAAGCAAAACACATATGATGTGACGAATGAAAATGTAGCTCCAAGTGAGGTTACCGATGATGTTGGAGACGAAAGAGGGGATGCCTTTCGGGGCATCCCCAAGCTTAATTGCTTGGATCTTCCTTGAATAGTACATTGGGGTGCCTTGGGAACCCCCAAGCTTAGGGTCTTGTCACTCCTTATTCTCCTCATATCGACATCTCACCCAAAACTTGAAAACTTCAATCACATAAAACTTAACCGGACTTCGTGAGATAGGTTAGTATGATAAAGAGCAAACCATTTCACTTTGGTACTATCAAAAGCAAGATTCATAATTGTTTCCACACAATGCCTACTGTAGCATATCATTTCCACTATTTATATTGAGCAATATAAGCCATAGAAACTAAAAAGCAAGAAAACTATGCATTGAAAATAGAATCTGTCAAAAACAAAACAGTCTGTAGTAATCTGTACTCCAACCATATTTCTGCTACTCCAAAAATTCTGAAAAATTAGGACAGCTTAGACAATTTGTATATCTATCACCTGTAAAAATTCAGATAAAAAGCACATTCCAGTGAATTTTCAAAATTCCTGGCTGAGCGCACAAGTTTCTTTTTTTGGACAGAATCAAGTCAACTATCATCCACACAATCCCAAAGGCTTTACTTGGTACTTTATCGAAACAAAAGCTATAAAACATGATTACTACAGTAGCATAATCATGTGAACACACAAAAATAGTAGGTAAAAGTGTTGGGATGTCTCCCAACAAGAGCTTTTCTTTTATGCCTTTTAGCTAGGCATGATGAGTTCAATGATGCTCGCATAAAAGACAAGGATTGAAACATAACAAGAGCATCATAAATCATAAGTTCCTCTCTCAAAATAATTTTCAGTAGCATCATGAATATATTCATCAATATAACCATTACAGAAAGCATTCTTTTCATGATCCACAAGCATAGAAAATTTATTATTCTCCACATAAGTAATTTTATTCTCATTCATAGTAGTGGGAGCAAACTCAACAAAATAACTAATGTGATTGAAAATTAAAATCATGATGACAAGTTTCATGGTTATCTTTATTCTTTATAGCATACATGTCATGACCATAATCACCATAGATAGCAACTTGGTTATCATAGTCAATTGAAGCCTCATCCAAAATGGTGTATTCATCACTAAATAAAGTCATGACCTCTCCAAATCCACTTTCGTCATTATAATCATCATAAATAGGAGGTATGCAATCATTGTAACAAATTTGCACATCAAATCTTGGGGGCCTAAAAATATCATCTTCATCAAACATAGCATCCCCAAGCTTATGGCTTTGCATATCATTAGCATCATGGATATTCAAAGAATTCATACTAACAACATTGCAATCATGCTCATCATTTATACCAAACATTCTATTGAATTCTTCTTCTATCAATTGAGAACAATTTTCCTTTCCATCATTTTCACGAAATACATTATAAAGATGATCAATAATATGATGCAACCTCAATTCCATTTTTTATGTAGTTTTCTTTTATAAACCAAACTAGTGATAAAACAAGAAACTAAAAGATTCAATTGCAAGATCTAAAGATATACCTTCATGCGCTCACCTCCCCGGCAACGGTGCCAGAAAAGAGCTTCATTAATGGGGTGTGAGTGCCGCTTACCTAACCTCCCCGGCAACGGCGCCAGAAAAGAGCTTGATGCCTACTACGCAACTTTCTTCTTGTAGACTCGTGTTGGGCCTCCAAGCGCAGAGTTTTGTAGGCCAGTAGCAATTTTCCCTCAAGTGATGACCTAAGGTTTATCAATCCGTGGGAGGCGTAGGATGAAGATGGTCTCTCTCAAACAACCTTGCAACCAAATACAAAAAATCTCTTGTGTCCCCAACACACCTAATACAATGGCAAATTGTATAGGTGCACTAGTTCGGCGAAGAGATGGTGATAAAAGTGTAATATGGATGGTAGAAATATATTTTTTATAATCTGAATAAATAAAAAAAGCAATGTAGCAAATAGTAAATGGGCACAAAAATGGTATTGCAATGCTTGAAAATGAGGCCTAGGGTCTGTACTTTTGCTAGTGCAATCTCTCAACAATGCTAATATAATCAGATCATATAACCATCCCTCAACATACAATGAAGAATCACTCCAATGTTCCTATCTAGCGGAGAAAATACGAAGAAATTGTTTGTAGGGTACAAAACCACCTCGAAGGTATTCTTTCCGATCGATCTATCCAAGAGTTCGTACTAAAATAACACCAAATAATTTCAGATTCATAATAATCAATCTAACACAAAGAACTTCAAAGAGTGCCCCAAGATTTCTACCGAAGAAATAGAAGACGAGAACGTGCATCAACCTCTATGCATAGATTACCCGAATGTCACCGCAGGAATCCGCAAGTTGAGTGCCAAAACACATATCAAGTGAATCAATATGATACCCCATTGTCACCATGAGTATTCATATGCAAGACATATATCAAGTTCTCACAAATCCATAAAAGTATTCAATCCGATAACAACGAAATATCTGAGGGAAAAACTCAGTTCATCACAACAAGATAGAGAGGGGAAAACACCATATGATTTGACTATATTAACAAAGCCCACGATACATCAAGATCGTGACATCTCAAGAACACGAGAGAGAGAGAGAGAGAGAGATTAAACACATAGCTACTGGTAGTAACCCTCAGCCTCGAGGGTGGACTACTCCCTCACACTACAAAAAAAGACACATCCGTGACATTTTGGGCCGAACGAATTTTTTCCTGTCATGCTTATGACACTTCTATGATGATAATTGTGACAAAACCCAGTATCATCATAGATGTGGTGGGCTCCTACTTCTATGAGAAAAAATCATGACAGAAAATGGGCTTTTCGTCCTCGGCGGGCCGGAGACGCAGCTGCAAGACATTCTTTGGGCCGTCCATGACGGAAAAAACTGTGGTAGAAGCGAGGGCGAGGAAAATATCGGGGAGTTCCCGGTTACGATGGGTGGTCGGGGCCGAGCGAGTCACGGAGGTTTGCCTGTTTCTCTTGTACACGTACGCACGTGTGTGCGAGGTGTTGCGCTCTAACTGAACCCGAGCGAGGCGTTGGGCTCTAACTGAGCCCGAGCGATTGCACTAGCGACGTTACTGAACCCGAGCGATTGATCCCTTGCTGTTAACTGAACCCGAGTGATTCCTTCGCTACTGCTGCTAACTGAAGCTGATCGAACCCTGCTGCCTCCTTCCCTTGATGAACAGTGAGCGTTGTTGGGGGTGGTTGGATGAACAGTTCCCGGTGGAGGGTTATTTGAACAGGACCCTGTGGTGTTGCCGTTGGATGAACATGAACTGTATCGATCGAGCCACTTGGGGGTGGATGAACAGGACCCCGTGGAGGGCTGGATGAATAAGACCCCGTGGAGGGCTGGTTGAACAGTAGCCGGTGGAGGGCTGGATGAACAGTAGCCCGTGGAGGGGTGGTTGAACATGACCCCATGGAGAGGGCTGGTTGAACAGTAGCCGGTGGAGGAGCGGTGGAGGCTGGATGAACAGAGCCCGTGGATGAAGAATCGCAGGTGGAGGCTGGAGGAGGTCGACGGTGGATGAACAGTAGCCCGTGGAGGCTGGAGGAGGTCGACGGTGGAGATGAAAAGTATCCCGTGGAGTCCCATTTTGCGGTACGCCACACCCCTCCCGATGAACAGGACCCCCGTTTCGACTGTAGCGCTCCAACACAAGTCTGTTTCCTCTGTTTTGCGGTATGCCACACCCCTCCCGATCAACAAGACCCTGTTTTGACCATAGGAGGTCCAAGAGAAGCCTGTTTCCTCCGTTTTGCGGTACGCCAGAGCCCTGCCGATGAACCTGATCCCGTTCGACCGTGGCCGGTCGAACACAAGGCCGTTTCATCCGTTCTGCGGTACGCTAGGCCTCGTTTCGGTCGGCTGTTCCGTGCAAGCCGGTTGGCTCCCGATGAACACGACATATTCCGTTGCCGCCCGATGAACACGACGCATTCCGTTGCCTCCCCATGAACACGACGACGCAGTTTCTCCATTCCGACCCAGCCATGTACACGAGCCCTGGCCATATGTATGCGTGAGTAGGCGTTCGAGACCCCGCCCGTATGTACGTACATGGCCGTATTTTTTGGCGTGTGGCTGTATGTACATGTACACGGTTTAGACGGACAGCCTGAACTACTACATTGGGGGCTCTACTATGACATGTGCTGCTACTTACTCAGCCACGGTTCATACTTGCAGAGAGACCGATCGACTAGTATGTACGTACAAGTTCGCGACCAGTATGGACGACGACGAGGCCTAGGAAGGGGACGCCGCGGAGCCGGGGAAGACTCGGAGCCAGGGTAGACGCGGCAGTGGATGCCCACGCGGAGAGGTGTATGAGGGTTCACTGGTTCGGCTGTGGTGTGAGGCTGCCATCGCCGCAGAGTAACAGTGGGTGTGGGTGAGTAGAGGGATGGCCTGGCCAGCGGTGGGAGTAGTAGGGGGCAGTGAGGCCTCCGCGGCATCACAGTCGGTCACGGGAGGCAGGAGCACGCGGCACGACTAGCGCTGGTTTGGGCAGCTGGAGCAAGAAGACCAGAGGTTGAAGAAGCACTACGGCCGTTGGATGGACATCGTAAGGTCATTGGAGCTAGAATCGTTCATATTGACTAAGTTGACAAAGCCCTCCGTCCCCATCAACTTAGTAGGTCCACAAGTCAGCCTCCCACTATGGTGTGTCCCAGCTAGCAGGGGGTATTCATTGTTTTGTGCGTAATAAGGAGGCACTTCCTTGCAT
>NC_057814.1:455470115-455598883 GCF_018294505.1 Triticum aestivum
GGCTTTTTTTTGCGAAATACAGAGGCCCTTCCGGTGGGTCCCGGCTGTTAGGTGGAGGAATCATTATTTTGCACGTAATAAGGAGGCATTTCCTTGCGTGCGGTCGTGGACCCAGCTGTCAGCCTCTCCACGTACAGTCCACTTCCGATGGATGTCGTTTGTTGACCACATTGACCACTCCGCGCCGAGCGCATCCAAGGTGGTGGACGACGGCGAGGCCCCGAACAGCAACGAGCCAGATATGGGAAGACGCGGGAGTGGAGTCGCAGACGGGGAGGTGTATGAGGGTTAACTGGTTCTGGTGCGGTGTGGTTCAGCAGTCGGTGGAGAAGAACAGGAGGTGTGGAGGGGTGGAGGGATGGCCTGGCCGGCGGTGGGATAGCGCTTCACAGTGAAGCGTGCTAAGCAGAGCTGCTAGCAGCAGGAGGCGGGAGTAGGTGGTCCCGTTAAGGAAATATGCCCTTGAGGCAATAATAAAGTTGTTATTTATATTTCCTTATATCATGATAAATGTTTATTATTCATGCTAGAATTGTATTAACCAGAAACTTAGTACATTTGTGAATACATAGACAAAACAGCGTGTCCCTAGTATGCCTCTACTTGACTAGCTCATTAATCAAAGCTGGTTATGTTTCCTGACCATAGACATGTGTTGTCATTCAATGAACGGGATCACATCATTAGAGAATGATGTGATGGACAAGACCCATCCGTTAGCTTAGCATAATGATCGTTTAGTTTTATTTCTATTGCTTTCATCATGACTTATACATGTTCCTCTAACTATGAGATTATGCAACTCCCGAATACCGGAGGAACACCTTGTGTGCTATCAAACATCACAACATAACTGGGTGATTATAAGGATGCTCTACAGATGTCTCCGAAGGTGTTTGTTGGGTTGGCATAGATCGAGATTAGGATTTGTCACTCCGTGTGTCGAAGAGGTATCTCTGGGCCCTCTCGGTAATGCACATCACTATAAGCCTTGCAAGCAATGTGACTAATGAGTTAGTCACGGGATGATGCATTACGGAACGAGTAAAGAGACTTGCTAGTAACAAGATTGAACTAGGCATGATGATACCGACGATCGAATCTCGGCAAGTAACATACTGATGACAAACGGAACAACGTATGTTGTTATGCGGTTTAACCGATAAAGATCTTCGCAGAATATGTAGGAGCCAATATGAGCATCCAGGTTCCGATGTTGGTTATTTACCAAAGAAGTGTCTCGGTCATGTCTACATAGTTCTCGAACCCGTAGGGTCCGCACGCTTAACCTTGGATGACGATTGGTATTATGAGTTTATGTGATTTGATGTACCGAAGTTTGTTCGGAGTCCCGAATGAGATCACGGACATGACGAGGAGTCTCAAAATGGTCGAGACATAAAGATTGATATATTGGACCATGATGTTCAGACACCGGAAGTGTTTCGGAGAGTTAAGGATAAAACCAGAGTGCCGGAGGGTTACCAGAACCCCCCCGAAAAGTTAATGGGCCACCATGGGCTTAGAGGAGAGATGGCTGCCCAGAAGGTGGCGCGCGTCCCCCCAGTCCGAATTGGACAAGGGGTGGGGGCGGCTCCCCCTCCTTCCTTCTCTCCCCTTCCTCCTTCCTTCCCCTCCTTGTTGGACTAGGAAAGGGGGGAACCTACTCCTAGTAGGAGTAGGATTCCCCCAACCCCTTGGGCGCGCCCCTTGAGGCCGGCTGCCCCCCTCCTCCCCTCCTTTATATATGGGGGAAGGGGGCACCCCATAGACACACAAGTTGATTTCTTAGCCGTGTGCGGGGGCCCCCTCCACAGATTTCCACCTCGGTCATATCGTTGCAGTGCTTAGGCGAAGCCCTGTGTCGATAACTTCATCATCACCGTCACCACGCCGTCGTGCTGACGGAACTCTCCCTCGGCCTCAGCTGGATCTAGAGTTCGAGGGATGTCATCGAGCTGAACATGTGCAGATCATGGATGTGTCGTACGTTCGGTACTTGATCGGTTAGATTGCGAAGACGTTCGACTACATCAACCGTGTTAATTAACGCTTCCACTTTCGGTCTACGAGGGTACGTGGACACACTCTCCCCACTCGTTGCTATGCTTCTCCTAGATAGATCTTGCGTGGTCGTAGGATTTTTTTTGAAATACTACGTTCCCCAACAGTGGCATCTGAGCCAGGTCTATGCGTAGATGTTATATGCACGAGTAGAACACAAAGAGTTGTGGGCGATAATAGTCATACTGCTTACCATTATGTCATACTTCGATTCGGCGGTATTGTTGGATGAAGCGGCCCAGACCGACATTACATGACCACGTTCATGAGACTGGTTCTACCGCCGTGTTTCACACACAGGTGGCTAGTGGGTGTCTGTTTCTCCAACTTTAGTTGAATCAAGTGTGACTACGCCCGGTCCTTGTTGAAGGTTAAAATAGCACACTTGACGAAAAATCATTGTGGTTTTGATGCATAGGTAAGAACGGTTCTTGCTAAGCCCATAGCAGCCACGTAAAACTTGCAACAACAAAGTAGAGGACATCTAACTTGTTTTTGCAGGGCTTGCTGTGATGTGATATGGTCAAGACGTGATGATATATAAATTGTTGTATGAGATGATCATGTTTTGTAACAGTTATCAGCAACTGGCTGGAGCCATATGGTTGTCGCTTTATTGTATGAAATGCAATCGCCCTGTAATTGCTTTACTTTATCACTAAGCGGTAGCAATAGTCGTAGAAGCAATAGTTGGCGAGACGACAATGATGCTTCAATGGAGATCAAGGTGTCAAGCCGGTGACGATGGTGATCATGACGGTGCTTTGGAGATGGAGATCAAAGGCACAAGATGATGATGGCCATATCATATCACTTATTTTGATTGCATGTGATGTTTATCTTTTATGCATCTTATTTTGCTTAGTAGGGCGGTAGCATTATAAGATGATCTCTCATTAAAATTTCAAGGTATAAGCGTTCTCCCTGAGTATGCACCGTTGCGACAGTTCGTCGTGCCGAGACACCACGTGATGATCGGGTGTGATAAGCTCTATGTTCACATACAATGGGTGCAATCCAGTTTTGCACATGCAGAATACTCGGGTTAAACTTGACAAGCCTAACATATGCAGATATGGCCTCGGAGCACTGAGACCGAAAGGTCGAGCGTGAATCATATAGTAGATATGATCAAAATAGTGATGTTCACCATTGAAAACTACTCCATCTCACGTGATGATCGGACATGGTTTAGTTGATATGGATCACGTGTTCAATTAGATGATTAGAGGGATGTCTATCTAAGTGGGAGTTCTTAAGTAATATGATTAATTGAACCTTAATTTATCATGAACTTAGTACCTGGTAGTATTTGCATAACTATGTTGTAGATCAATAGCTCACGATGTAGCTCCCCGTTTATTTTTCATATGTTCCTAGAGAAAAACTATGTTGAAGGATGATAGTAGCAATGATGCGGACTAGGTCCGTGATCTGAGGATTATCCTCATTGCTGCACAGAAGAATTATGTCCTTGATGCACCGCTAGGTGACGGACCTATTGCAAGAGCAGATATAGACGTTATTAACATTTGGCAAGCTCGGTATGATAACTACTTGATAGTTTAGTGCGCCATGCTTTGCGGCTTAGAACCGGGACTTCAAAAACATTTTGAACGCCACGGAACATATAAGATGTTCCAAGAGCTGAAATTGGTATTTCAGACTCATGCCCGAGTCTATGAGACCTCTGACAAGTACTTTGCCTACAAGATGGAGGAGAATAGCTCAATTAGTGAGCATGTGCTTAGATTGTCTGAGTACTATAATCGCTTGAATCAAGTGGGAGTTAATCTTCCAGATAAAATAGTGATTGACAGAGTTCTCTAGTCACTATCACCAAGTTACTGGAACTTTGTGATGAACTATAATATGCAAGGGATGACGAAAACGATTCCCGAGCTCTTCGTGATGCTGAAATCGACGAAGGTAGAAATCAAGAAAAGCATCAAATGTTGATGGTTGACAAGACCACTAGTTTCAAGTAAAATGGCAAGGGAAAGAAAGGGAACTTCAATAAGAATGGCAAGCAAGTTGCCACTCCCATGAAGAAGCCCAAAGATAGACCCAAGCCTGAAACTGAGTGCTTCTACTGTGAAGGAAATGGTCACTGGAAGCGGAACTGCCCCAAATACCTGGCGGATAAGAAGGATGGCAAAGTGAACAAAAGTATATATGATATACATGTTATTGATGTGTACTTTACTAGTGTTCATAGTAGCCCCTGGGTATTTGATACTGGTTCAGTTGCTATGATTAGTAATCGAAAAAGGAGTTACAAAATGAACAAAAACTAGTTGAGGGCAAGGTGATGATGTGTGTTGGAAGTGATTCCAAGGTTGATAAGATCACCATCGCACATTCCCTTTACCTTCGGGATTAGTGTTGAACCTAAAATAAATGTTATTTGGTGTTTGCGTTGAGCATAATATGATTGGATCATGTTTATTGCAATACGGCTATTCATTTAAGTCAAAGAATAATTGTTATTCTGTTTACATGAATAAAACCTTCTGTGGTCATACACCCAAGGTGAATGGTTTATTGAATCTCGATAGTAGTGATACACATATTCATAATATTGATGCCAAAAGATGCAAAGTTGATAATGATAGTGCAACATATTTGTGGCACTGCCGTTTAGGTCATATTGGTGTAAAGCGCATGAAGAAACTCCATGCTGATGGGCTTTTGGAATCACTTAATTATGAATCACTTGATGCTTGTGAACCATGCCTCATGGGCAAGATGACTAAGACTCCGTTCTCCGGAACAACGGAGGGAGAAACTAACTTATTGGAAATAATACATACTGATGTATGTGATCCGATGAGTGTTGAGGCTCGCGGCGGGTATCGTTATTTTCTGACCTTCACAAATGATTTGAGCAGATATGGGTATATCTACTTGATGAAACATAAGTCTGAAACATTTGAAAAGTTCAAAGAATTCCAGAGTGAAGTGGAAAATCATCGTAACAAGAAAATAAAGTTTCTATGATCTGATCGCAGAGACGAATATTTGAGTTACGAGTTTGGTATTCATTTGAAAGGATGTGGAATAGTTTCGCAACTCATGCCACCTGGAACACCACAGCGTAATGGTGTGTCTGAATGTCATAACCGTACTTTATTAGATATGGTGTGATCTATGATGTCTCTTATCGATTTATCACTATCGTTTTGGGTTATGCATTAGAGACAGCTGCATTCACGTTATATAGGGCACCATCTAAATCCGTTGAGACGACACCATATGAACTGTGGTTTGGCAAGAAACCTAAGCTGTCGTTTCTTAAAGTTTGGGGTTGCGATGGTTATGTGAAAAAGCTTCAACTTGATAAGCTCAAACCCAAATCGGAGAAATGCGTCTTCATAGGATACCCAAAGGAGACTATCAGGTACACCTTCTGTCACAGATCCGAAAGCAAGATATTCGTTGCTTAGAATGGATCCTTTCTAGAGAAGGAGTTTCTCTCGAAAGAAGTGAGTGGGAGGAAAGTAGAACTTGATGAGGTAATTGTTCCTTCTCTCGAGTTGGAAAGTAGTTCATCACAGAAATCAGTTCCAGCGATGCCTACACCAATTAGTAAGGAAGCGAATGATGATGGTCATGAAACTTCAGATCAAGTTACTACCGAACCTCGTAGGTCAACTAGAGTAAGGTCCGCACCAGAGTGGTACGACAATCTTGTTCTGGAGGTCATGTTACTTGACCATGACGAACCTACGAACTATAAGGAAGCGATGATGAGCCCAGATCCCGCAAAATGGCTTGAGGCCATGAAATCTGAGATAGGATCCATGTATGAGAACAAAGTATGGACTTTGGTTTACTTGCTCGATGATCGGCAAGCCATAGAGAATAAAAAGGATCTTCAAGAGGAAGACGGACGCTGATAGTAGTGTTACTATCTACAACGCTCGACTTGTCGAAAAGGGTTTTTTGACAAGTTCAAGATGTTGACTACGATGAGATTTTCTTACTCGTATCAATGCTTAAAGTCTGTCCGAATCATGTTAGCAATTGCCACATTTCAGTCTGGCAAATGGATGTCAAAAACCACATTCCTTAATGGATTTCCTAAAGAAGAGTTGTATCTGATGCAACAAGAAGGTTTTGTCAATCCTAAAGGTGCTAACAAAGTGTGCAAGCTCCAGTGATCCATCTATGGACTGGTGCAAGCATCTCGGAGTTGGAATATACGCTTTGATAAGGTGATCAAAGCATATGGTTTTATATAGACTTGCGGTGAAGCCTGTATTTACAACAAAGTGAGTGGGAGCACTACAGCCTTTCTGATAAGTATATGTGAATGACATATTGTTGATCAGAAATGATGTAGAATTTTTTGGAAATCATAAAGGAGTGTTTGAAAGGAGTTTTTCAAAGAAAGACCTCGGTGAAGCTGCTTACATATTGGGCATCAAAATCTATAGAGATAGATCAAGACGCTTGATAAGATTTTTCAATGAGTACATACCTTGACAAGATTTTGAAGTAGTTCAAAATGGAACATTCAAAGAAGGAGTTCTTGCTTGTATTGCAAAGTGTAAAGTTGAGTAAGACTCAAAACACGACCACGGCACAAAATAGAAAGAGAATGAAAGTCATTCCCTATGCCTCAGCCATAGGTTCTATAAAGTATGCTATGTTGTGTACCAAACCTATTGTGTACCTTGCCATGAGTTTGGCAAGGGGGTATGATATTGATCCAGGAGTGGATCACTTGACAGCGGTCAAAATTATCCTTAGAAGACTAAAGGAGATATTTCTCGGCTATGGAGGTGATAAAGAGTTCATCCTAAAGAGTTACGCCGATTCAAGCTTTTACACCGATCCGGATGACTCTGAGTCTCAATCTAGATACATATAGAAAGTGGGAGCAATTAGCTAGAGTAGCTCCATGCAGAGCATTGTAGACACAGAAAATTTGCAAAATACATACGGCTCTGAATGTGACAGACCCATTGACTAAGCTTCTCTCACAAGCAAAACATGATCACACCTTAGTACTCTTTGGGTGTTAATCACCTAGCGATGTGAACTAGATTACCGACTCTAGTAAAACCCTTTTGGTATTAGTCACATGGCGATGTGAACTAATCACATG
Source organism: Triticum aestivum (assembly GCF_018294505.1). Classification (NCBI taxonomy): domain Eukaryota; kingdom Viridiplantae; phylum Streptophyta; class Magnoliopsida; order Poales; family Poaceae; genus Triticum; species Triticum aestivum. Next base: position 455,477,293 of record NC_057814.1, read on the forward strand.
GTGATGTGAACTATTGGTGTTAAATCACATGGCAATGTGAACTAGATTACTGACTCTAGTGCAAGTGGGAGACTGAAGGAAATATGCCCTAGAGGCAATAATAAAGTTGTTATTTATATTTCCTTATATCATGATAAATGTTTATTATTCATGCTAGAATTGTATTAACCAGAAACTTAGTACATGTCTGAATACATAGACAAAACCAAGTGTCCCTAGTATGCCTCTACTTGACTAGCTCGTTAATCAAAGATGGTTATGTTTCCTGACCATAGACATGTGTTGTCATTTGATGAACGGGATCACATCATTAGAGAATGATGTGATGGACAAGACCCATCCGTTAGCTTAGCATTATGATCGTTTAGTTTTATTACTATTGCTTTCATCATGACTTATACATGTTCCTCTGACTATGAGATTATGCAACTCCCGAATACCGGAGGAACACCTTGTGTGCTATCAAACGTCACAACATAACTGGGTGATTATAAATATGCTGTACAGATGTCTCCGAACGTGTTTGTTGGGTTGGCATAGATCGAGATTAGCATTTGTCACTCCATGTATCGGAGAGGTATCTCTGGCCCCTCTCAGTAATGCACATCACTATAAGCCTTGCAAGCAATGTGACTAATGAGTTAGTCACAGGATGATGCATTATAGAATGAGTAAAGGGACTTGCCAGTAACAAGATTGAACTAGGTATGATGATACCGACGATCGAATCTCGGGCAAGTACCATACCGATGACAAAGGGAACAACATATGTTGTTATGCATTTTGACCGATAAAGATCTTCGTAGAATATGTAGGAGCCAATATGAGCATCCAGGTTCCGCTGTTGGTTTTTGAATGGAGAAGTGTCTCGGTCATGTCTACATAGTTCTCGTACCCGTAGGGTCTGCACGCTTAACGTTCGATGACGATTGGTATTATGAGTTTATGTGATTTGATGTATCGAAGGTTGTTCGAAGTCCCTAATGAGATCACGGACATGATGAGGAGTTTCGAAATGGTCGAGACATAAAGATTGATATATTGGACAATGTTGTTCAGACACCGGAAGTGTTCTGGAGAGTTTCGGATAAAACCGGAGTCCCGGAGGGTTACTGGAACCCCCCCGAAAAGTTAATGGGCCACCATGGGCCTTAGAGGAGAGAGGGCCGGCCAGGAGATGGCGCCCCCCCAGTACGAATTGGACAAGGGGTGGGGGCGGCGCCCCCCTCCTTCCTTCTCTCCACTTCCTCCTTCCTTCCCCTCCTTGTTGGACTAGGAAAGGGGGGAACCTACTCCTAGTAGGAGTAGGATTCCCCCCATTGGGCGTGCCCCTTTAGGCCGGCCGGCCCCCTCCTCCCCTCCTTTATATACAGGGGAAGGGGGCACCCCATAGACACACAAGTTGATTTCTTAGCCGTGTGCGGTGCCCCCCTCCATAGATTTCCACCTCGGTCATATTGTTGCCGTGCTTAGGCGAAGCCCTGCGTCGGTAACTTCATCATCACAGTCACCACGCCGTCGTGCTGATGGAACTCTCCCTCGGCCTCAGCTGGATCTAGAGTTCGAGGGATGTCACCGAGCTGAACGTGTGCAGATCGCGGAGGTGCCGTACGTTCGGTAGTTGATCGGTTGGATCGCGAAGACGTTCGACTACATCAACCGCGTTACTTAACGCTTCCCCTTTCGGTCTACGAGGGTACGTGGACACACTCTCCCCGCTCGTTGCTATGCTTCTCCTACATAGATCTTGCGTGATCGTATGATTTTTTTTGAAATACTACGTTCCCCAACATCCCGGCGGCGCTGGAGGAAGAAGACGAGAGATTGAAGATGGATGCCAGTCGTTGGATGTAAATCCAATGACTTGCATTGGCTTAGACCTATTGGCCCACATTTCAGCCTCCAAAAATGTGGCACGTATTCAACCCATTTTTTCAGAATTTACAGTCAATTTGTTCTTTTTTTAGAATTACAGTCCATTTGCTCGGCTGGGTGAACAAATGATGTAGCGTCCATGCGGCCCATTTATTATTTTCCTAAAAAATTACAGGCCATTTGTACTTTCTCGTAATACATGATTTTGCTGGGCTGATTCTAGTTATGATGTTGGGTTGGGCGCAACAATGTTATCAAAAAATAAACAGGGGCTGAGCATTTTGTTATAAATATACTTAAATAATAAGTGATTTATTATTACATTGGTCCTGAAATCTTACCATGCTTTTCTACACAATCACCAGGATTTTTGTTGCCAAAAAATCCAGGATTTTATTGTTAAGAAATTAGTTTTATAAGTTAATAAGATGTGGGATATTGTTTTCTTACATATGTAAGTATCTGTTAAATATATGATGACAATAACAATAATATATAATAACATATAAAATAATTTAAATATATATAATATAGTTAGAAGGGAAACATAAGTTGGACTAGGCGTTCCTATTCTTATATAGAAAAATAGAACAGACCTCTGCGTCTTCTTCAAAAAAAATACATAAATTGGGATGCCGATGTTTCAGGAAAAATAAAACCTTGGATGGGAGGTCCATAGGCCGGTCGATACATGACGGCCCTCAAGAAAACACAAACCGGCATGTCGTGGGTTGCGCATGTTAAAAAAGAAAGCCTAGATGGGGCAGCCCACAACCCAGCTGATACTTGCTGCCCCAGTGATAATAAATGATACCTGCCAGCTCCCCGGCTTCATTGTGAACTTATCTCCTTTCGTAACTACATAGAAGCACCTAAAAATGTAATTATGTTGACAAACCCATGGGCCCCAACGTCAGTATAGCATTAGAAGGAAGTATTTTTTCAATGAGGCACTTGCTTGCGTACGGCCATAAACCTGGTGGGTCTCGACTGTCCGCCTCTCCACGTACAGTCCTCTCCAGATTCCTCTCGTTTGTTCAGCTTGTTCACAACGGCAGACAGCGGCACCGCGGCGAGCACATAAAGGCACAGGAGGAGATCAGACCACCTGAGGCAGTGCCTTATTTGTAACGAAAGTACTGAACTAGCCCAGTGGCCAAGTGACACTACCCGACAGCTGTTCCGCCCGGATTCGGTTCCACCTGATGCAGGGAAAGTATCTCCAAATTGTTTTCCTGTGCCATTATTGACATGTGGGTCCCCATTGTCATCTATGCACACCACGTCCAACACTTGCCAAAACTTCATCCCTCGTTTTCTCTGTTTTTCGCACACTCGACATTGTGTGGGCATTTTGAAAATAGCATATCTTTTTGACTATGCATCATATGAAGATGTGCTATGCATGAATGTTGATCAGCATGATGTTAACTGGCTGGTAGTTCCATTTTCGACCATGAATAAAACTTCCAACATGATGTTATCCCTGTTTGAAAAGGCCATGTTGATATAAATGCTCCGCCTCTGAAAGTTGCAGTTTCTTATCTGAAACTAAACTTGCAGTTTCTTATCTTAAACTGAAACTTGCAGTTTCTCTGAGAATCACATTGTGTGCACTTTTATACTCCTATGAAACTGCATTCTTTTAAGTGCTAAAAATAGATCTCTAGAATTCATAAAATACTTCATATGCTCAATACTGCAAATCTGAAATTTCTAAGACATTCATATCTGAAAGTACTCTCAAAATACACAACACAAAACACAATTCACGACCTAAAAATACTGACAACCCGAAGCTCCTCCTGACAATTCACAACTTGCCCGACTATTGGGCTGGGGGGCCAGTCCCCTCCTATTCCTCGGCGGCAGACAGCCGCCCCCTGAGACGATGTGAACGGCAAGGGAGAGGATGGCGGGGAAGCGTCATCGGTCCAACTGCTTTTCTCCTCTTGAAGTTGGGTTCGGTGGACGAAGACTCCACCGGCTCGCTCTGGCACGACACCCTCACAAACGGCACCCTATAGATGCTCGATCCTTCAATCTCTGGTGGATGCTCCATCTGGGATCGATACTCCCACCACCGCTCCCTCACGATCGGATTCGGTGAATCTGTTTGCTCCATGGCCCAGAGGAGCAGCTCTACGTACTCCCGCGTGACTCCCTTCGGGAGTATCACTGCCTTTTCACTCTGTTGCAGATATTTGGCCATGGATGTTGCCATCACCGCTAGTTGGTCCTTGTTGTCAAACCAAGACTGTATCTCCAACATCCTAGCTAGCTTCACAGGGTCGCCGTCTGCGATCCTCACGTATTGGTTGTACTCCTCCATCGATCTACTTCTCCAAAGCACCTTCACTCGCCGGCGGTGGTTTTTGAATGGAAGAGGAGAGGAGCAGCACTGGTTTTGGATTAGAACGGGAGAGGAGCGCCGCTGGTTTTGGATTGGAACAGGAGAGGAGGGGCGGTGGTTTTGAAATGGGAGAGGAGAGGAGCGGCGCTGGATTTAGATTGTAACAAGAGAGGAGCGGCGGCGGTTTAAGAGGAGAGGAGTGGCGCGTCTTGGAAGTATTTTTTTGTTTTGCATATTTTGGGTCAAAGTTTGACCACGTATTGTATTTGACAAGCAAAATGTGAATGCATGTCACCAAAAATTGTATTGTTTGGTTCGTATCTGAATGTACTTTCAAATTATATTATTTTTGGAATGTATAACATATATTTTATTTGTGAAAATCATGCTCAATTATGACCCAGAATAAAAGGGAGACTAGTTAATGTGGAGTCGCTTTCTTAATTGAAGGGTAAATTTATTTTTATTTTGATCCAGTCACAGCGCGCTGGCCCTCTCATCCAATCCTAAAGCGCTACCGCACGCTCCTATCCCTCTTCTCCATTGCAAAACCACCTCCTCTCCTCTCCATCATCTCCATTCCAAAACCACCGTCTCGCCTCTCCCTCTTCTCCATTGCAAAACCACCCCCTCTCCTCTCCATCATCTCCATTCCAAAACCACCGTCTCGCCTCTCCCTCTTCTCTATTGCAAGACCACCTTCTCTCCTCCCATCTTCCAAAGCTAGAACCGGACCACTCAGAAGGACATCTATGGAGAGGATGCAGCAGAGAATTAGGCAGATCACCGACGGCGACCAAGCAAAGTTAGTCAGGTTGAAGGAGATCCTTACTTGGTTTGACAATGAGTGGGAGATTTCGAGGACGGTGAGGGCCATGTGGCAATGTATGCGAAAGAGCGAGGCGGCGGTGATGAGGGCGGCGATGTACTCCTCGGCGGCAGTCACGCCGCAGTCCTTCGAGTTCATCGAGTATCTCCTCTGGGCGATGGAGAAGAAAGATTCGCTCGAGGTGAAAGTCAACAGGAGGTGGTGGGCGTACAGGTCGAAGGTCGAGCACCCAGAGGATAACGAATCGATCGAGTACGATGTACCGTTCATGAGGGTGCAGAGCTAGCCGGAGCCACAGGAGTATTCGTTTTCCCACCGCAAGAGGAGACCGGATGGCGCGACATCGCTTCCCCGCTATTCTCCATGGTTCCCTCGATTCTCGCCTCATTTCAATGGCGGCGGTAGGGTTTAAGGTAAGCTTCGCACTAACCTAATCTTCCATCTACTCATGCTTACAATTAGTGTGATAGCTAATGAAAATCATGCTTACAATTAGTCTCCGAGTACTACGCCAATCACCCTAAAATAGCTCTGGACCTTTGGGTCAAAGTTGTGACACTGTGTACAAATAAAGAAAAATAGATTGGTGCTTCTTTCAGAAAAGAGTACTCCCTAGAAAACTGCCAATATAAGCTACTAGTATTTGGTTAGACGATTTGCTGCCGAGAAAGATCCGTCCATAGAGAGGGCCACACATCCCACTGCTGGTGGTGGATGCCAATGCGTGCATGGAGCATGGTTGGTGTCGGTAATTTTTACTTGGCACACCTCGCACTCTGCATATATGCCGGTTCCATCCGTACATTTGTGCAGTTCCACCAAAATGCAGCTGAATAACCCTGTTTGCACAGATAATGAAAAAGCATGATTACATTATAGTGGCACTAGTTGATGAAACATACACTAATAAATAGAAGAAAATATTGCGATAGTATCATAGTATGCCATGTCACGAGGGTGAGATGGGCCCTGCGACGCATCATACGGTATGCCTCATACTGGAAATCGACCCAAGTCTCCCCGATACACCTTCTGCCAGTGATGAACATCAGTGCACAGTGGTAGTACAAGGAGGGGCCTTGAGACATTCCAATCTCTATTTTTGTGCAGATCAACTAAAATTAAGCACCCCAGTTTGCAGAAACACTTAAACATTAACAATGGGACTAGTTGATGAAACATATACTAACAAAGAGAAGCACTTTCTTTATCTACATTGGAAATGAAATGATAGAGAGGACACTCGCTCTATTTTAACTGTATTATTAGTTCATTTTATCAGTGGCACTAGGGTTGAGCAGGTGGCAAATGAGGTGTACCGTGCATCGCAAGGATGGAGGCTGGGGGTGCTTAGACTGGGATGTTGAAGCTGGCTCTTTCAGTCCCTATCTTCCCCCCTGATGTTTCTATGGTAGCATTTGGGTTGTAATCCAAACTTGGTCAAGCGGGTGCTGCGTCACCCTACCTGCCTAGCTTATGTGGCGAACTTGTCTCCTGCTAGTACTTAGTCCATTCTAGTAGTAGTTGCATAACTGCCCGTTTGCACTGAGATATTGTCGGATAATGGTTCTCTATGGTTGGGTTTCTTTAATGAAATCGGAGGAAACCCCCTCTTTCGATATATAAAAAAAATCAATGGCACTAGCGGTGCCAAAACATTGCCTCAAATTAATAGTGCCACTAGATTAAGGTGCAAAATAATAACATTACTGCTTTATCATGGTAGTGCCAAAACAGTAGCACAAGAGCAGGCTCAACATGCATGATCTTTGGCAAACAGTCAGACCAAAAAGGAACATACCTCATGATGCGAACCATATCTGCAGTCAGCGCCATCGTAGAAGGGATGACACCAGTCACCAACATGGATGATTCAATTCATGGGACCTTTTTGTGCAGTTCACCTAAAATGAAGCAATGTCCCATGAGCTAGCAGCTTCTTCTTCATTTTTTTAAGAAAATGGCTCCAGCCCCGGTTCCATTTCCATCAGAAAACGAAACCCACAGAGCTTCTTCTTCATTAGTTGAAATAATATTGAGCAACATCAAGGTTGGTTGTGAAGCTCCTGGAATGTTCAACTATAATTTGGATATCATTTGTGCAGTTCAATTAAGATCAAGCGTGAAATGTATATCTCTGTTTGCACAAAAAAGGTGGAAAGGAGGGTGACTAACAAGTGATGAAACAGACATCAAATGAAAAGAAGCATGTTCCTTATCTGAATGGCAATCCTACAAGGATAATAGCAGTTTCTAAAGCAGCAGCATTGCTAGATTTTAGTGTGGGAATTAGGACTAACTATGACAACCGGTAAATACGACATTACTTTAATGGTGCCATTGCTTCATTTTACCAGCATCATTACATTAACAGCTGCAATGGAGTTGGTATTTGGGCACGGGAGAGTAGGCGGACCAGGACAGTTGCATTTCTAACAAAAAGAAGCAACTTATCTTAATGGGAAATTTAGGAGGACATGAAAAAAAAGTGCCATTGATTCATATTACTGGAGGCATTACATTGAAAACAACATTGGTTTAACGTGTCCTTACTTTTAACAGTGCGACTGCTACATTTTACCAGTGGCAATACATAAGAGTGGCTTGGGGCAACAAACATCAGAACAGGATATCTGGGTTGGTCCCATTTTTGTTCGGTATAGACACCTTATACTGTGTGAGGCTAGCAAATCTAGTGCTGGACATACTGTGTTGACTTGTCCCCCAGTCCCCACTTTCTTTCCTTTTTTAACCAATAGATCGGGTTTATATTGAGTTTGTACTGCGTTTCCCCTTTATTTCCCTATTAGACCAAGAGACCAGTTGGATAGCCAGTCTCTGCTACTTTTCGCCCCCATTATTTCCTCTTTCAACCAAGTCCTAGATTCAGGTAACAAATCTCCCCCACCCCACCCCCTTTCTTCCTTGTTTGAACCAAATAGTACTAGATTCGAGTGCATGAACTAGTTCTACCTCTTAACAATAAAAATTTAGGTGTCTTTCGAATAGCCGATCGATCCTATCTACGAGGAGGCCTGAGAAATAGTAAAAGATACAAATGCAGCGACGTCAGGAGCTCGGGAAGTAGAGCAAGGCCGGTTTCGAAGGAAGTTATACCTGAGGGTCACCGGGATGTCGCTAGGTGGGCGGCGGGAGGCCGGATCTGCCCACACTACGACAGCAAGGAAGAAGGGGTCGGAGGCCCTCCCTAGCCAGCGGTGCTTGGGAGAGAACGACAAGGCACGCTGATCGGGGCGCACCGGCAGTGGATAAGAGCCATCGCCGAGGATGACCGCGTGAACATTGCACCTTATCACCTTCCCCGGCGGAGAGAATCCGGCTGGATCTATGACCGGCGGTGAGCAGAGAGAGAGAGTGTGGCCACCGCTGTCGTGTTTAGATCTGGAGAGGACGAGACAGTGTGAAGAGAGCAACACTAGCAAGCAAGCGCGGAGGCTCTGTCCTATATAGTGGAGTACTAGTTTTCTTTTGTCTACCGGAGCCGACTTGACCTCGCCAATGACTGTCGAGAAGTCTTCATGCACGTGCCCCAGAGGCGCAGTTGTTGCCATTTTGATCTGAAGCACCGGATTATAACATATAACACGAAAAAATGCCACATGACAAGAAACCATAACCTCACTACCCAAAGGAGACAACATGAATCCCGACGGACAAACTAGACGAGGATCAAAGCTCAAATGAAAGATAAACTCGTAGAAAAGGGGTCCATCGATAGATGTCCTAATTAACATAGCCGGCTTGACCTAGATGGCAGCCGAGTAGTCTTCGTGCATGTGCCCCCAATGGCCAGCGCCTTGGAGGAACTCAGTTGTCGCTGTTTAACCCTCGCAGTGATCCGAAGCACATGACACCTAATATTGCGAGATGACAAGAAACCTTTTTTAGATTTCTCAGCCCTGTACAACAAAACTTGCACGATATGTAGACGACAACCAATATAGGCGTGTCTGCTGGAGTCTAGTCACATGCATGGACAAACTGATCTTCCGTGTCATGCAGGGATCATCCAAGTGCCAACGTCCGTACAACACTTCTCTAGTACTATCGCTCGTATCTCTCTTCTATTAACTCAGCCGACTTGCGGGGCCGGGGAGTGTGCCTATGGTCGGTTCTCAATTGCGGTCCCACATGTGTGTGCAAATGCAATATGATGCGCGTTCCCTTCGGAGAGCGGCATGCCAGACCGGCCGACCGTCTGGGGTGCGACGCGAACGCGAGGGGCGTGCTGTATACTCCGTACATGTGTACCGCCATTTTCTTAAGGCTTTGCTCCATGGCGCAATCCATGGATACAAAACTAGTATACTATACTATTCAAAAGTCGAGGGCGGGGCTTTTCCCGCGCGGTAGGTGGGGAAATTCCGCCTAGTAGGTTCGATAGAGACGCGAGAAGATGAGGGAGTAGGCTGCTGCAAATGTGGGGTTGTGTGATTTGACAGATATACTGCTGGACAGGTGGGGCCCCGTGATTTGACTTGCCATTATCATTTTAACTGCGGTGCAACGACCGGCGTGAGTCTCCCAATTCCTGACCACCTCCATGGTATACAGGTGCCTCTCCCGATGCTCCACCATGTAGAGGCTGGCTCTTGCATGAGCGCCCACTCGTCCACTTTTTCCTTGCCTCTTTCCTCCACAATGCAAAAATGCCATATAAGCGGGCTTATAGTCCACTATTGTACTTGCTCGTACAGGTGCTAAGCCTACCACATAGGCATAAAGTCTGATGTGGCAAGTTAATTAAGAAGAGAGAGACTAGATTGGTGACCCCAGGAAGAAATGGTGCTAAGCGCGTGTACCTAGGTGAAAAGACAATTTTGAGTCTATAGATAATTAAATGAAGCAAACTTAGCAACAAAAAACTAAGCACCTATGCATCGGGGACTTGATTTGCTAAGCCATTTAATGCCCTTAGCACCTCATCTAAGCACCATTTCATTGGAAGAAGTCAGTCCTTGGCAAATGCAATAAATACTACGAAGAAAGAGATAAAGAGAAGTAAAAAAATACTCTTATAGCCAACCTTATAGCTAACCTTGTTGTATGAGTGACTAAGTGATGACTATGTATGACATGCCAACATCAGATAGCCTAATGCACCGTGTTAAATCTCCAAGGGCGCGACAGCGCGAGCGAGGCGACGGTCGTGGTAGGCGCGACCATGATACGGGCTACTGGCAGCCCTTGGATCTGAGATCGAACGGTCGCATGCTAAGTTGCTGAAAATTTGCAGAATAACCCTCCAGGATAGGATATTCACCCATAGGTCTAGAATCACGCCATGCAACCGTTCGATCTCAAATCCAAGGGCTCTCGGAAGCACGTATCATGGGAGAATGGAAAGGTTCGTATAACCTGTAATTTTCCCGATGCTTGACATGACATCGAAAGCCATTTAATTGGGCGTTGAGTAGACATGACATCTAATTGGTCCCCCATAGTACTATGCATGAATCCATTTATCCACCAGGCAAGCCACTACCCTACCGTTCACATGCCCCACTCAGCATTTTTACACTCGAAAAACCGCTGGCAGTTCGCTCCTACTCGTCTCCAACATCCTTTAACATTACGACAGTTCGCTCCTAATCGTCCCATCCTTTCACATTACGGCAGTTCCACTAATCCTAACCCTCCTCCCAAATCCATGGCGTCCCAAATCTCCATGATCAGCGGTGAGTACAAGGTTAGAACCATCACCGGCGATGAGTTCGACGTCATCTACACCCGTTCTTCCGCGACGGTGAAAGGATGCCTTGCTCGCTTCAGACGCATGTTCAAAAACTCAAATGATGAGTGGGTCGCTGGGCTAGATGTTGAGTACACCACAACCCTGGACAAAGAGAAGAATCTAAAGAAGGAAGAGAAGATGAAGCCCGCCGTGATCCAGGTTTGCGTGCATGACTTATGCTTGGTCTACCACATATGCCATGCCGACGCTGAGTGCGAGGAATTTAAGAACTTCCTCAAGGGCGGCCTAGTCAAATTCATTACTGTAGACTTTACGAACGACAGGACAGTCCTGGGTTGGATAGGCCTCATTGTAGGCAACCCCTTCGACCTCCAGAAGAATGGGCAGGTGCCCTCCTGTGATCAACCTTCAATGTTGACCCTGGCTGTCGGATTCGGGGTTCCGGAGACCATTGAGAGGTTCGAACTCTGGGGTGCACATGAAGAACTCTCTCTCCCCAGTCTACCCGCTAAACGATCCTACGGCCTAGCTCAATGAACCCAAAGAACGAGGGACACAAGGATTTATCCTGGTTCAGGCCACCTTGCGGTGTAATACCCTACTCCAGCTTTTTGGTGGATTTCCTCGAGGGGCAGAGGATGAACTAGTACAGTGGTTGAACAGCCTCAGGAGGTGAGGTGTTCTTGGGCTCGATGAGCCGGTGGGTGTGAGGATGGTCTGAATCATCCCTCCTCCTCTACGGTGGTGGCTAGGTCCTATTTATAGTGGCCTTGGTCCTCTTCCCAAATGTCGGCGGGAAGGGATCCCACAACGGCCAAATTTGAAGGGAGACAACTAGTACAAGCTATCCTGACAAAAGTAGTCTTCGCCTACCAAAGGCTCTTGTGGTGACATTGCAGTGGGCTCCGCGATGACCTCCGTCCTGCCGTCCTGGCGGTCTTGGTCTCGTTGCACCGGAAGGGTAACCTTTACTTGACGCCTCGGGACTCGCGCCTGCGCTTGCCTCCTTACCACCAAAGAGGAAACTGGTACAGTGCGCCCGCTGGCGCCCGCCTGGCCTTGGTCGTCATGGCTCACGTCACGTGAACCTCGCGAGGTGTGCTCTGCATGGATATCTCTGCTCCTCGGGAGCCAGCCTAGTGAGGCAGCCCCTAGGGAGGTCTTGGTGTCGTCCGCCTCGCGAGGCATGGCCCCTCGCGAGGGTCTTGAGTTGTTGCTGCTGAAGCTGTGCCGTACCGGGCCGTTGATGGAGCCACGCCACGGGCCGCAGGCAGGCAAGTCTGGGCTCCCCCGTTCCCAGGACGCCGACAGTAGCCCCCGGACCCAAGGCGCACTCGAACTTGGCTTCGAGGCGAAGCCAAAGGGCAAGTGCGGAGCGCCGCAGGCCCCAACCGCCTGCGGCCTTGGTCGACACGTGGCAATTGATGGGATGTCGGCGCCTCCGCTTCCCCACGCTGTCGGGGCAACCGTTTGACTTGACAAGACCCTGCTGCATGCAGAAGAAAACCATCATTACGTGCGATCCTGGAGGCCGGCGGTTGGCCTCCTTCTAGCTATAAATGAGGGGAGGGGCAGAGCCCCCTCGCTTATCTCCTTCTTCTCGTCGCCTGCTCTTTCTTCTTCCTCCTCGCCTCGCCATCTTGCTGCAACACTTATGGCGCCGATTAGGAGGTTCTCTGCCGCGGAGAAAGGGAAAACCCCCCGCAAGGAGCAAGGGCCACTTCCGTCGAAGAAGAGATTCAGCGGTTCCCGCGATGTTGGCGTGAGGCTGGAGGTGACGCGGCCTTGGTATGAGCGGCCTCCGCCTAGCTTCCCGCTCCCTCTGTACGCCCAAGCGCAGGGCTCCGGCGAAGGCGGGAGCGCCCCCCGCCGCACAAGTGCTACCTCTTGAGCACTGCGTTGGTTTTCCCTTGAAGAGGAAAGGGTGATGCAGCAAAGTAGCGTAAGTATTTCCCTCAGTTTTTGAGAACCAAGGTATCAATCCAGTAGGAGGCCACGCACGAGTCCCTCGCACCTACACAAACAAATAAATCCTCGCAACCAACATAATAAAGGGGTTGTCAATCCCTTCACGGTCACTTACGAGATTGAGATCTGATAGATATGATAAGATAATATTTTTGGTAGTTTTGTGATAAAGATGCAAAGTAAAGAAAGAAAAATAAAGATGGCGTCAGAAATAGCTTGTTGTCGGGAGATTAATATGATGGAAAATAGACCCGGGGGCCATAGGTTTCACTAGTGGCTTCTCTCAAGAGCATAAGTATTACGGTGGGTGAACAAATTACTGTTGAGCAATTGAAATAATTGAGCATAGTTATGAGAATATCTAGGTATGATCATGTATATAGGCATCACGTCCGAGACAAGTAGACTGACTCCTGCCTGCATCTACTACTATTACTCCACACATCGACCGCTATCCAGCATGCATCTAGAGTATTAAGTTCAAAAGAACAGAGTAACGCTTTAAGTGAGATGACATGATGTAGAGGGATAAATTCATGCAATATGATTTAAAAAAACCCATCTTGTTATCCTCGATGGCAACAATACAATACGTGCCTTGCTGCCCCTACTGTCACTAGGAAAGGACCTTGCAAGATTGAACCCAAAGCTAAGCACTTCTCCCATTGCAAGAAAGATCAATCTAGTAGGCCAAACCGAACTGATAATTCAAAGAGACTTGCAAAGATAACCAATCATACATAAAAGAATTCAGAGAAGATTCAAATATTGTTCATAGTTCGACTTGATCATAAAACCACAATTCATCGATCTCAACAAACACACCGCAAAAGAAGATTACATCGAATAGATCTCCACGAGAGAGGGGGAGAACATTGTATTGAGATCCAAAAAGAGAGAAGAAGCCATCTAGCTAATAACTATGGACCCGAAGGTCTGAGGTAAACTACTCACACATCATCGGAGAGGCTATGGTGTTGATGTAGAAGCCCTCCGTGATCGATGCCCCCTCCGGCGGAGCTTCGGAGAAGGCCCCAAGGTGGGATCTCACGGGTACAGAAGGTTGCGGCGGTGGAATTAGGTTTTTGGCTCCGTATCTAATCGTTTCGGGGTACGTAGGTATATATAGGAGGAGGAAGTACGTCGGTGGAGCAACATGGGGCCCACAAGGGTGGACGGCGCGCCCTGGGGGGTAGGCGCGCCCCCCTACCTTGTGGCTTCCTGGTAGCTTTCTTGACGTAGGGTCCAAGTCCTCTGGATCACGTTCGTTCCAAAAATCACGTTCCCGAAGGTTTCATTCCGTTTGGACTCCGTTTGATATTCTTTTTCTGCGAAACTCTGAAATAGGCAAAAATAGCAATTCTGGGCTGGGCCTCCGGTTAATAGGTTAGACGCAAAAATAATATAAAAGCGTATAATAAAGCCCAATAATGTCCAAAACAGAATAAAATATAGCATGAAGCAATCAAAAATTATAGATACGTTGGAGACGTATCAAGCATCCCCAAGCTTAATTCCTGCTCGTCCTCGAGTAGGTAAATGATAAAAACAGAATTTTTGATGCGGAATTCTACTTGGCATAATTTTCAATGTAATTCTCTTAATTGTGGTATGAATATTCGGATCCGAAAGATTCAAGACAAAAGTTTAATATTGACATAAAAATAATAATACTTCAAGAACACTAAATAAGCAATTATGTCTTCTCAAAATAACATGGCAAAAGAAAGTTATCCCTACAAAATCATATAGTCTGGCTATGCTCTATCTTCACCACACAAAGTATTTAAATCATGCACAACCCCGATGACAAGCCAAGCAATTGTTTCATACTTTATGTTCTCAAACTTTCTCAATCTTCACGCAGTATATGAGTGTGAGCCATGGATATAGGACTATATGTGGAATAGAATGGTGGTTGTGGAGAAGACAAAAATGAGAAGATAGTCTCACATCAACTAGGCGTATCAACGGGCTATGGAGATGCCCATTAATAGATATCAATGTGAGTGAGTTGGGATTGCCATGCAATAGATGTACTAGACCTATAAGTGTATGAGAGCTCAACAAAAGGAACTAAGTGGGTGTGCACCCAACTTGCTTGCTCACGAAGACCTAGGGCATTTTGAGGAAGCCCATCATTGGAATATACAAGCCAAATTCTATAATGAAAATTTCCCACTAGTATATGAAAGTGACAACATAGGAGACTCTCTCTATCATGAAGATCACGGTGCTACTTTGAAGCACAAGTGTGGTAAAAGGATAGTAACATTGTCCCTACTCTCTTTTTCTCTCATTTTTTTATTTGGGTCTACTCTCTTTTTTTATGGCCTCTTTTTTTTCTTTTTTTCGTCCGGAGTCTCATCCCGACTTGTGGGGGAATCATAGTATCCATCATCCTTTCCTCACTTGGGACAATGCTCTAAAAATGATGATCATCACACTTTTATTTACTTACAACTCAACAATTACAACTCAATACTTAGAACAAAATATGACTCTATGTGGATGCCTCCGGCGGTGTACCGGGATATGCAATGAATCAAGAGTGACATGTATGAAAGAATTATGAATGGTGGCTTTGCCACAAATACAATGTCAACTACATGATCATGCAAAGCAATATGACAATGATGGAGCGTGTCATAATAAACTGAACGGTGGAAAGTTGCATGGCAATATATCTCGGAATGGCTATGGAAATGCCATGATAGGTAGGTATGGTGGCTGTTTTGAGGAAGGTATATGGTGGGTGGATGATACCGGCGAAAAGTGTGCGGTATTAGAGAGGATAGCAATGGTGGAAGAAAGAAAAGTGTGTATAATCCATGGACTCATCATTAGTCATAAAGAACTCATATACTTATTGCAAAAATCTACAAGTTATCGAAGCAAAGTATTACGCGCATGCTCCTAGGGGGATAGATTGGTAGGAAAAGACCATCGCTCGTCCCCGACCGCCACTCATAAGGAAGACAAACAATAAATAAATCATGCTCCGACTTCATCACATAACGGTTCACCATACGTGCATGCTACGGGAATCACAAACTTTAACACAAGTATTTCTCAAATTCAAAACTACTCAACTAGCATGGCTCTAATATCACCATCTCCATATCTCAAAACAATTATCAAGCATCTAACTTCTCATAGTATTCAACACACTCATAAGAAAAAAAATTGGATGCCTATTATAATTAAAGAAAATTACCATGCTGTTTTGTAGGACTCTAAAAATAATCTAAGTGAAGCATGAGAGAACAATATTTTCTATAAAACAAAACCACCACCGTGCTCTAAAAGATATAAGTGAAGCACTAGGGCAAAAACTATATAACTCAAAAGATATAAGTGAAGCACATAGAGTATTCTAAAAATTTCCGAATCATGTGTGTCTCTCTCAAAAGGTGTGTACAGCAAGGATGATTGTGGAAAAATAACAAATAAGAACTCAAATAATACAAGGCGCTCCAAGCAAAACACATATCATGTGGTGAATAAAAATATAGCTCCAAGTAAAGTTACCGATGGAAGTAGACAAAAGAGGGGATGCCTTCCGGGGCATCCCCAAGCTTTGGCTTTTAGGTGTCCTTAGATTATCTTGGGGTGCCATGGGAATCCCCAAGCTTAGGCTCTTGCCACTCCTTGTTCCATAATCCATCAAATCTTTCACCCAAAACTTGAAAACTTCACAACACAAAACTTAACAGAAAATCTCGTGAGCTCCGTTAGTG
Source organism: Triticum aestivum (assembly GCF_018294505.1). Lineage (NCBI taxonomy): Eukaryota > Viridiplantae > Streptophyta > Magnoliopsida > Poales > Poaceae > Triticum > Triticum aestivum. The sequence continues at coordinate 455,493,774 of NC_057814.1, forward strand.
AAAGAAAACAAAACACCACTTCAAGGTACTGTAATGAACTCATTCTTGATTTATATTGGTGTTAAACCTACTGTATTCCAACTTCTCTATGGTTTATAAACTATTTTACTAGCCATAGATTCATCAAAATAAGCAAACAACACACGAAAAACAGAATCTGTCAAAAACAGAACAGTCTGTAGTAATCTGTAACTAACAAAAACTTCTGGAACTCCAAAACTTCAGCCAAAATAGGAAGACCTAGACAATTTGTTTATTGATCAGAAGCAATTGGAATCAATATTTTTTCACGTTCTGGTGATTTTTAACAATTATTTTCGTGAACAGAAAGTTTCTGGAATTTTCTGCAAGATCAAATAACTATCATCCAAGAAGATCCTATAGGTTTAACTTGGCACAAACAATAATTAAAACGTAAAAACAAATCTAACCAGAGGCTAGATCAAAGATTTATTACTAAACAGAAGCAAAAAGCAAAAAACTAAAAATAAAATTTGGTTGCCTCCCAACAAGCGCTATCGTTTAACGCCCCTAGCTAGGCATAAAAGCAAGGATAGATCTAGGTATTGCCATCTTTGGTAGGAAATCCTTCAATAAGACATCTATCACCCTTAGGAATTTCTTTCTTTTTATTAATTATCAAACTTCTAGGCACATAACTGAAAAATTCATTTGTAGCAAATGGTTCCTTAATGATAGCAAAAAGATTGGGATGAATACTTATATATTTAAGATCCGCAGTTTCCTTACTAGAGGATTCACCCTTATTTTTAGGAACATACATAAGCTTGGCAATTTTAGTTGGAGGACTTGGAGTACTCTTTATGGAATAAAAAGCGGTACCCAAGTTGGTAACGGTACCCTCAAGTTTATCGATTCTAGTGGAATCCTGATTTATTCTTTCATTAACTATGGGTTCCTTCTCCTTAATATTTTTGAACGTAACTCCTACTTTAGATCCATATTGGGTAATTTGGTTGTGGATCTTTTTATCCAAATTTTCAATTAACTCTACGGTAGCAACTTTATTTTCAATAATTTCAAGTCTTTGCATTACATGCTCCAAAGTTAACATAGTTCCATTAACCAAAAGAGGTGGTGAACCAAACAAATCTATCATAGCATTATAAGAATCAAAAGTATGGCTACCCAAGAAATTCCCTCCGGTAATGGTATCAAGGATATATCTGTACCAAGGAGTAGCGCCTACATAAAAATTGCACAGAAGAACGGAAGTAGATTGCTTCCTGGTCGATCTATTTTGAGCATTGCAAATTCTATACCAAGCGTCTTTTAGATTTTCTCCCTCCCTTTGCTTAAAATTAAGAACTTCATTCTCAGGAGACAATGGAGAAGATAGAGGACTAGTCATAACGACAAGCAAGCGAAAAAAGAGGCGAACAGAAAAGAGAGGGTGAATAAAACGGCAAGGGTGAAGTGGGGGAAAGGAAAACGAGAGGCAAATGGCAAATAATGTAATGCGGGAGATAAGGGTTTGTGATGGGTACTTGGTATGTTGACTTTTGCGTAGACTCCCCGGCAACGACGCCAGAAATCCTTCTTGCTACCTCTTGAGCACTGCGTTGGTTTTCCCTTGAAGTGGAAAGGGTGATGCAGCAAAGTAGCGTAAGTATTTCCCTCAGTTTTTTAGAACCAAGGTATCAATCCAGTAGGAGGCCACGCACGAGTCCCTCGCACCTACACAAACAAATAAATCCTCGCAACAAACGCAATAAACTGGTTGTCAACCCCTTCACAGTCACTTACGAGAGTGAGATCTGATAGATATGATAAGATAATATTTTTGGTATTTTTGTGATAATGATGCAAAGTAAAGAAAGAAAAATAAAGACGGCGTCAGAAATAGCTTGTTGTCGGGAGATTAATATGATGGAAAATAGACCCGGGGGCCATAGGTTTCACTAGTGGCTTCTCTCAAGAGCATAAGTATTACGGTGGGTGAACAAATTACTGTTGAGCAATTAACATAATTGAGCATAGTTATGAGAATATCTAGGTATGATCATGTATATAGGCATCACGTCCGAGACAAGTAGACCGACTCCTGCCTGCATCTACTACTATTACTCCACACATCGACCGCTATCCAGCATGCATCTAGAGTATTAAGTTCAAAAGAACAGAGTAACGCTTTAAGCGAGATGACATGATGTAGAGGGATAAATTCATGCAATATGATAAAAACCCCATCTTGTTATCCTCGATGGCAACAATACAATACGTGCCTTGCTGCCCCTACTGTCACTAGGAAAGGACACCGCAAGATTGAACCCAAAGCTAAGCACTTCTCCCATTGCAAGAAAGATCAATCTAGTAGGCCAAACCAAACTGATAATTCAAAGAGACTTGCAAAGATAACCAATCATACATAAAAGAATTCATAGAAGATTCAAATATTGTTCATAGATAAACTTGATCATAAACCCACAATTCATCGGTCTCAACAAACACACCACCAAAGAAGATTACATCGAATAGATCTCCACGAGAGAGGGGGAGAACATTGTATTGAGATCCAAAAAGAGAGAAGAAGCCATCTAGCTAATAACTATGGACCCGAAGGTCTGAGGTAAACTACTCACACATCATCGCAGAGACTATGGTGTTGATGTAGAAGCCCTCCGTGATTGATGCCCCCTCCGACGGAGCTCCGGAAAAGCCCCCAAGATGGGATCTCACGGGTACAAAAGGTTGCGGCGGTGGAATTAGGTTTTTGGCTCCGTATCTGATCATTTGGGGGTACGTAGGTATATATAGGAGGAAGAAGTACCTCAGTGAAGCAACGTGGGGCCCACGAGGGTGGAGGGCGTGCCCTAGGGGGGGTAGGCGCGCCCCCTACCTCGTGGCTTCCTGGTAGCTTTCTTGACGTAGGGTCCAAGTCCTCTAGATCACGTTCGTTTCGAAAATCATGTTCCCGAAGGTTTCATTCCGTTTGGACTCCGTTTGATATTCTTTTTCTGCGAAACTCTGAAATAGGTTAGTCCGAAAAATAATATAAAAGTGTATAATAAAGCCCAATAATGTCCAAAACAGAATATAATATAGCATTAAGCAATCAAAAATATAGATACGTTGGAGACGTATCAACAAGCTATGGCTGCGGGGGCCAGGCCGAGGTTGCACGAGCCGCCAGCCCACAAACCCACTTCGAGGTCTCCTCGCGCGAGTTCGTGGTGTGGGCGGTGATGCCACCCCGCACGTGGATCCAGCTCCTGTGGTTCTTTGCCGCAGAGATGCCGCCGAGAGGGCCGCTCGAGCTTTGGTTGCAGCATGCCGGGTGCTGCGCCCTGGCCACAGGGGCGGAGGTCGAGGTCATCTCCCTGGGAAAGAACTTCATGACCCGTGGATGGGGCAAGGTCGCCCGGGCCTGCCGCGTGGAGGGAGCCCTCGCGATCCACTTTGAGTACTACGGCGCTTCCACGCTGTTCTTCAAGGTCTACGACAAGGAAGGCCGCCGCCTGGAGTGCTGCCCTGGAGGAAGCCGCCGGAATGGCGCCGCAGCCGGCGTCGAGCCTGCCCCCGGTCCTGTCAGTAGCTCCTCCAGCAGCAGAGACGGCTCCTGGGAGTCCAGTGACTCTCCCGAGCCCAGCGACTCTCCGGAGACGAGCGACAACAGCCACGCGCCACCGAGCTCTCACTGTTCCCAGAGCGCGGTGTCGGGATCGGCCCGTCGTCGTCAATGACCTGGGCGGGGCTGGCGTTAGCCCCTCGCGGCCCACTGTTGATGATGGCATCGGCGGCGACGCCCGTAATCAGGGCCTCTTGAGATTTTCCTTCTTTTGTTCCCTGCGAGGAATTGAGACGAACCCTATGGGGGTGTGTAAAGAACCTGTAATGCTTTTGTTCCAGTGCTTATTATTCCTACTATAAGGTTGTGGTTGCGTATCTTGCTTCAGCATTGTCCCCCTTTTCATCCTTGTGGTAGCTTAGCGCTCTACGCCGACAGGTCCCAGTCCCCAGGCAAGCTTCAGCCGTCGCTGGTATGCCAGGTCGTGATGCCGTGGTCAAGGCCAGGAGGTGAGTGGCCCAAGGTCCGGTAAGAGCTCTTGAGGCGCGATGCTCAAGAGGTCCCCCTTGGCGTGCAAGCAACTTCCCGAAGGCAGAAAAGGAAGGCGGCATTGCTGGAGCGAGGCTAGGAGAGTCGAAAATTCCAACTGCAACATCGCGCTATCATGAATATGTGACTTATCTTATCGAGCCCGAGGTGATTCCATGCGCAGCGCCTGATTTGTGCTCCCACAGCGGTGTTACTAGGTAAGGCTCACGCCAGCTTCCCCCCTTCCTTGCTCATCTAAATGCTCTACGTCCTCGGGTCCCGACCCTTGAGCGAGGCTCAGCCGCCGCTGGTATGCCAAGTCGCGATGCCATGGTCAAGGCTAGGGGGTGAGGGCTGGAGAGTTAGTAGGAGCCCCTGAGACGCGATGCTTAGGAGCCCCCCTTTAACGCGCAAGCGAATCGTGTGGAAAGGGGGTAGCCGGCGGGGCCACCCGTAGCTAAGCTCTGAAGATTCTCGCGGGTTAGTTCGAGAGGAGAGTATGGTTCATAACCGCGTTTATTGTCCTACCGCTGAGCTTTCCGCAAGAGATGAAGGCACTGAGGATCTGGTGGGGTGACGTGCATGAGGCGGGCCGCGAGCTAGAGCCCGATAACTCAGGTTTGTCAGTGTTGCAGGGACGGACCCGAGCACAAGCGCCGTGCCAGCATGTGTAGCCCCTGTTGCAGGGTGAGCAGGAGGCCGGTGAGCAACGCGGGAGGCCGCGATGAGCAACAGGCAAGTAGGCAATAATCATCTTAAGGGATGAGGCAAGCTAGTTCAGGTAAATGCAAGAACGATACATGCCGCAGGGACGGACCCATGCGCCTGGGGATGATGCAGCCCGAGGGGCGCCCCCATCAGAGTAAATTAAAGATGCAAAGGATACACGTCGCAGGGACAGGCCCATGCGACCTGGGGATAATGCAGCTCGAGGGGCGCCCCCAACTGAATGAACTGGAAAGAGTCACCTGGCACCGTTGCTGGAGGGATGTTGAAGCAGTTGAAGACGCGTGCTGGAGGAATTGCTCCTCATGAGCTGCCTGAGTCCTAAACCTCGGGAGGCTCTGGGGGCTCGGGAGGCTCACCAAGGACCATCGCCATCTCTTCCAGGACCGCGTGATGCCTGGTTTCCTGAGCCGCCAGAACACTATGCAGGTGACGCTGGAAGGTGACAGCCGTGTTCGGCAAGCCGAAAGGCATGCGAATGTAGCTGTGAGGCGGACCCTCGCACCGTCCAACCCACGAAGGCCAGAAGCGCTCCTGGGATGCGGCCCTGTTGAGCCCTGGGATGCTGACGTAGACGCGCAGCTCATCGTCCTCACCAAGACAAGGAGCTGCGCCAGGTGGTGGGCGGCGTTCGCCACACATGGCTCTTGCCTCTTGAAGCTCCTCGGTCGTGTTGGTGATGAACTCCCGAGCACCTGGCACCCTGTGCCTTGTGCCTCATGAGGAAAACGTGCGACGTAGAACGCCTCCATGTGGTGCCCGAGAGCCTCCCTCATGACGTTGGCTAAGTCAGAGGCCCTGCAGAAGAGAGCCCCCAGGCCCAGCTTGAGGAGGGCACCGGTCGCGCCTTCCTATGCGAGGGAGGGAGGCGCCCCATTCGTGGGTGCAAGTCCTGAGGTGGTGCCGCTGGAGACACCGCTCTCCTGAGGCTCTTGATGGAGCAGCTGCTTCTTCTTCTTGGGGACTGCCTCAAGAGGGTAGACGGCGCCTTCGTTGTCCGAGTCTTCAATCGCCGCAGCCTGGCAAGCGCGCTCGAGGGAGCATACCGCGTCCTTCTCCTCGCAAGCGATCATGATGATGTCGCATTTCCCTGGCATCTTAAGGACGTTGTAGCCGTGGTGGGTCACTGCCATGAACTTGGCCAGGGCCGGATACCCAAGGATGTCATTGTACGGGAGGCGGATGTGAGCGACGTCGAAGTCGATGAGCTCGGTGCGGTAGTTGTCGCGTTGGCCGAAGGTGATAGGGAGGCGGATCTGCCCTATCAGAGTAGTGGAGCCGTCGATCACTCTTGAGAAGGGCTTGTTGGGCTGTAGCTGATCATATGGCACTTGGAGATGGTCGAACGTCTCGATGGAAAGAACATTGAGCCCCGCACCGCCATCGATGAGGGTCTTGGTGACAAGGACATTGCTGATGACGGGTGAGCAAAGCATCGGGAGGGCGCCGGCAGTTGCCGCGCACTTGAGCTGGTCGGATGAGCTGAAGGTGATTCCTGGACTAAGGGGTCCTCGGGCGTCCGACCTATTAGACATTGGCCGGACTGATGGGCTATGAAGATACGAAGACCGAAGACTCTCTCCCGTGTCTGGATGGGACTCTCCTTGGTGTGGAAGGCAAGGTCGGCATCCAAATATGAAGATTCCTTTCTCTGTAACCAACTTTGTACAACCCTAGTCCCCTCCGGTGTCTATATAAACCGGAGGGCTTAGTCCGTAGAGGATGAACCATCATAATCATAGTCATACAGGCTAGACTTCTAGGGTTTTAGCCATTACGATCTCGTGGTAGATCAATCCTTGTAATACTCATATTCATCAAGATCAATCAAGCAGGAAGTAGGGTATTACCTCCATAGAGAGGGCCCGAACCTGGGTAAACATTGTGTCCCCTATCTCCTGTTACCATCGACTTACACGCATAGTTCGGGACCCCCTACCCGAGACCCGCCGGTTTTGACACCGACATTGGTGCTTTCAATGAGAGTTCCACTGTGCCGTCATCAAAAGGTTTGATGGCTCCTTCAATCATCTATAACGATGCTGTCCAAGGGGAAGTCTTCCTCCAAGGACAAATCTTCGTATTTGGTGGCTTCGCACCGCGGGCCAACTCGCTTGGCCATCTGGACCAGATCGAAAGCTACGCCCCTGGCCATCAGGTCAGAGTTGGAAGCTTGAACTACGTCGCGGATATCCGCGGAGACTTGATCTTTGACGGATTCGAGACCAGGGCAGCCGCTCCCTGCCACCACGATGAACATGACGTAAATCTGTCACCGGACCACACCCAGGATATAGCGCCTGTAACTGCTCTGGCCTTAGATCCGGAGCAGATTGCGCCATCCGAGGATGGGAAGCTCAACCCCGCCACGGAAGCCGCAGACTGAGCGGTGTTGGAGCCGGACACAGACCTAACTTCAAGTGACATGTGTGTCAACGGAACCATGGACTCGTCTCCGACTAAAGGTTCCGAACCTTGTGCGTCCGCGTACGTCGAGCTTGATTGGTCATTGATCGTCAAATTCAGCTCCGCAGACATCTTCCGACACTCGCCCTTGGGCGACGTGCTAAACTCATTACAAAATCTATCCTTAGCGGGGGACTCACAGCCGAATTAAATCCGGTTCAAACTGGAGGCTGATGACGGAGAACTTTGTTTCCCACCCACCGCCCACTTCATAGCCACTGTCGAGGACTTAACCGACTGAAAGTGCGTTATATCGACTAGAGGGGGGTGAATAGGCGAATTTTTATGAATTCTTCACTGAGGAATTTGCGGGTGAGGAAATTCCTTAGCGAAGAACTACTTGCAGCGGAATAAGTACTCAGAAGTAAACATAACAGAACACAAGCATGGTCATCATGATTAGATGAGGACAAGCACAAAGTACAGAAAGCGTAAACACAGGATAACACAGGATGAAGATAATAGACTGAAGAAATTGAACTGAGGAAATTGAGAAAGTCTTCAGTCAAACTGTTCAAACAGATATGAGCAAGCGCACAACACAGTAATGAGGAAATGAAAGAGTTGAGGAAATAGAACCAGTAAGCTTGGTGAAGACAATGATTTGGTAGACCAGTTCCAACTGCTGTCTCAGTTGTACGTCTGGTTGGAGTGGCTAGGTATTTAAACCTGAGGACACACAGTCCCGGACACACAGTCCTCACCGTATTCTCCTTGAGATAAGGTCACACAGACCTCGCCAAATCACTCGTGGTAAGTCTTCAGGTGACTTCCAAACCTTCACAAACTCGGTCACTCGGCGATCGACAATTCCTCTTGGATGCTCTAGACCATGACGCCTAACCATCTGGAAGAAGCACAGCCTTCAGAGGTAACAAGCGTCGGATCCACGCAGGATCAATCTCTTCAGTGATGCTCAATCACTTTGGGTTTGTAGGTGTTTGGGTTTGGGTTTTCCTCACCTGATGATTTTCGCTCAAAGTCCTCGGAGGATGGGCTGCTCTCAAATGACAAGTGTCAGTTTCTCTCGGAGCAGCCAACCAGCTAGTGGTTGTAGGGGGCGGCTATTTATAGCCTAGGGAGCAGCCTAACATGATAAGACATAAATGCCCTTCAATGATATGACTGTGAGGTGGGTAGTTATTTTGGGACAGCTGGCGCATAGCACAGCAACGGTCGGATATTTGAGGCTCAAATTCCTCGGGGCTATCATGTTCCTCACTGTGTAGGCAATCCGCACTAGCGAATTCCTAACTCCTCAGTCAGAACAAATTCCTCAGAGACCAGAAGAACTTCATCTCTGTCACTGAAGAAATTTGACTGAACTGTATGAGATTTCCAATGGCTTCACTCGAAGGGATTGGTAGGTAAGGATTTTGAGTTGAGCATCACTTGGAAATTTTTCCCTAGTATTTCCTCGACCCCCTTTAACAGTACGGTGTTTCCTATGACTCAAGAAAGAGAAAATGAAACTACGAAAACAAAAGTCTTCACGCTTCATGTTCCTCGAATGAATACCTAGTCTTCAAGGTCACACCAATTTCTTCACTTTCAAAGTCTTCAGAAAGTCTTCAGAAATCCAAAGTCTTCAATCGAAGAACTTCATTTTTAGGGGTCGACTTTCTCTGTAAATATCAAACTCCTCATAGACTTATAGACCTGTGTACACTCATAAACACATTAGTCCCTTAACCTATAAGTCTTCAATACACCAAAATCACTAGGGGGCACTAGATGCACTTACAATCTCCCCCTTTTTGGTGATTGATGACAATATAGGTTAAGTTTTCAACGGGCATAAACATATGAGGTGTAAATACTGAGATTGAGGAATTTGATTGCAAGATATAGAAGAACTCCCCCTGAAGATGTGCATAGTGAGGAATTTGCTTTTGAAGCAATGCACACTTGAAGAGTAGAATCATAGAGATCTCCCCCTATATCTTATAATTCATACACGCATTTAACATATAATATGGAGAATTTGAAATGCATGATCAAATATGGTGACTGATGAACTTCAGCGTGCGCGCATAAACATTAACGAGGAATAAGCATGCAGAAAATCTCAGCAAAAGTATCAGGCCACCATAGAGTTTAAGTTTACAACTCGATCCAGCAAAGTCATCAGAAGAACGAGAGTTGTAACTTAGCAAAAAAACGCCCATATAGGTAGACCCGCTTGAAGACTAACTCAAATTTCTCCCCTTTGTCATCGAATGACCAAAAGGATTGAAAATGAGGACTAACGCCCCTGAAGAATATCAAGTTGATGAAGGAGCGCCAGCGTTGTTGGGGTCGTTTGTTGTTGTAGGGCCTGCTGCGGTGTCGTCCAAGTCTTCATACTCGTCGGTGTCGCGTGATGAGGAATAGGAGCTTGCCACCAAGGAAGGAACCTTGACCTTCTTGTATTTCCTCGGTGGGGGTGCAGACCAGTCAAAATCCTCCTTGAGACCCATTTTCTTCAGATCTTCTTCACCATATACATCTGACAGAATAGCCCAGGTGCGACCGAAGATTTCATGGAGGTAGTAATGGTTTTTCTTCACTGCATTATGTGTAGCAGTCATGTTGTGAAGAATAGAACCAAACTGACGCTTAACCCATTTATGGTTTTGATCCACCTTCTGGTAAAGACTAAGAAGCAGCTCACGGTCAGCATCACTCGAGGAGCAGTGGCTTGAGGATTTGGCTTGGATGCATTAGCAGCAGAATCATGAGTGGCAGAGTCATCATTGGTGGAATAAGATGAAGCTTTGCGAAACTGACCATCCAATGGATAAATGCCTTCATCTATAACAGCAGTGGCCTTGCCCTTTTCATCAGCTAAGGAAAATGTCCTTTTGAGGACTTCAATGGGGGCAAGTAGCTGCAATGGTTTAGAGTGTCAGCCTTGTAATTGAGTGAAGACCTTGTTTTGATGAATCTCATAATCCAAGGTGCATGAGGCTTCAACTCAAACGGAGAGAGTGCAACATTTGCCAGAGTCCTCATGAAGAAATCATGATAGTTGACAGGAATGCCATGCATGATATTGAATAGCAGATTCTTCATGATGCCTACAACTTCTTCATCATTCGAGTCGTGGCCTTTGATTGGACTCATAGTCTTCGTCAGAATGCAATAGACAGTTCTTGGTACATACATCAATTCCTTCACGGGGAATTTGGTCCTTGGGGCTTGACCTGGCTTCAGAGGCTTCATAAGCACTTGCATGTAATGAGCAGTGAGTTCTGGATCCTGGTACAGGCAGCGAGCTCCTTCAATGGGTGGACTGATGGGCAGGGCGTGAAGTAATTCAGAGGCAGGTGCCTTATAGTGAGTGTTTTCAGTCATCCAGTCTAACACCCAAGAGTTGATATCATCAGCATCGCCTGTGATGTGCAAGGTTGCATAGAATTGAAGAATGAGTTCTTCATTCCAATCGCAAATATCCGTGCAAAAGTTGAGGAGGCCTGCGTCATGAAGCACACTGAGAACTGGAGTAAAACAAGGCATGGACTCCATGTCGACGTGAGGAATATGCTTGTGGTCGAAGGCTTTGTCCTTGTTGAAGAGCAGTGAAGAATAAAAGTTTGCTTGGCTGGCAGTCCAGAAGCGCTTCCTTCTAAGACGAGCAGTGTCATAAGGATTGTAATCAGTGAAGAACACGTGCTCGTCGAAGAAGTCTTTACCCTTGAATTTTTGTTTCTTCGAGAATGGATCCTTTGGCTTGGGCAGAGGAGTATCAGTCAATTGCATCACCACCTCAGGAATCGCAATCTTGGGTTCCACAGGCTGAGGAATTTCAGCCTCTTCTTCAGTGGCAGCCTGGGTATTCAAATCTTCATTTACATTTTCTTCAGCACTAGTGGCTGGAATATCTTCATGGACAGACGGGGTTGCACGAGGTTCATCAGATCCCATTTGTACTTCAGTGTTCACGGGGGACTGAGGAATTTATTGAAATGGTGTGAACAGAGGAGAGTTGGGGTGCTGACTTTCCCGAAAGTCATCATTCAGCACTGGTGTTGTACACCCAATGTCCACATCTTCATCTTCACTCTTTTCTTCAACGCCAGCCTCTTCAGCAGTGAACTGAGGCTTAGGTGATGAAACTGTTGGGGTTGAAGGGATTGCATCCGCTTCAATTTCTTCATCCAACTGCTTTGATGAAGCAGTAGAAGGAATCTTTTCATTTGATTCACTTGGAATCACATATTCTTCATCAAAAGGAACAAGGTCCTTTGATGGCATGGATGAGACTGGAATGGCATCAATTGGATTTGCAAAAGAGCTGGTCAAAGGCTTCATCTTCTTCGGAGCTGAAGAATCTGATGAAGTTGATGCCTTCCTTTTCTTCACAGCTGCACACTCTGCATCCTTGCTCTTCTTCACATCTGATGCAGATGGAAGGATTGGAGTTGGTGTAGGCGTAGGAGGAGCAGAGGAAATTGGTTGAATTTCTTCAGGTGTAACTCATGAAGTTGCCCTGGTTTCTTCATTTTCTTCAGGCACAGCGGTTGAAGCTTCAGCTGTCCTGGCAATTTCTTCAGGCGCAACACTGGAGGTTGCCCTGGCAATTTCTTCAGCGGCTGGAATGCAGTCATCAACCCTGGTACTTTGAGTTTCTTCAGCAGCCTGAATGTCATCAGCGGTGCTGGCATTTTCTTCAGTCGGCTGAGCAGATGCTTCAGCCTGAGGATTTTCTTGTTGCATTGGGGCTGCAACATTGGAAGTGAACTTATCAGTCAATTTCAAAAATCTGACTTTGGCTCCAAGCCAGTCAGCACGGTATACGTCAAATTCATCACTGAGTTTCTTGATCTCAGATTGAATAGTGACAAGTTCTTCAGTTGTCATAGAGACAACGTTTTTCATCAGGAAGCGCTAATTCTTGTACTGCGCTTTCTTGATCTGCCTGGCCTTCTCAAATTTCCATTTTTCTTCTTGGATGAAGGCAGCCAGCATATGACTTTGGCCAGGAGTTAGATTGAAATCAGGCATAGGAGTGTTGGGGTCCTTGTGCTAGAGATCAATGTAATCGAGGATCAACTTGGGATCCAAAAGAAGAGGCACATTTGTGCCCTTGGCTCTAGCGGCCTTGAGTTGCATGTCTCTGATGATTTCGGCAAGTTCCTCATCATCAGCTTCATCTTCATCAGACGGCACTTGGAAGGCGACCTGCTTCTTGTGAGGACTTGGGCGAGAGCCTCGTCCAGCAGTGGCCTTTGTCTTCAGCAGAGAGGGTCCAGTTGAAGAATTTGGTGCAGCTGAGGAACTAGCAGAAGCTCCTGAGGCAATAGAGATGCTTGTTGTCCTTTGGCACGTGGCGAGATGCACAGGTGCTGAGGATTTGGACGGAGGAGCTGAGGACTTTGGAGGAGCTGGAGCAGCTTGAGGAGTTGGCCGTGAGGGCTTTGAAGAATCTGGCTGTGAGGGCATTGCTGAGGAACTTGGCCGTGAGGGCATTGAGGACGAAGCACTTGGCTTATGAGCAGGCTTCTTTGCCATGGCCTTCTTCGGCTTGCTTGCAGAGGCCTCAGCAGTGGCAGCAGCAGCAGCAGAGTCTTCATTGAATTTCCTCATTGCTTCTCTTGCCTGCTTGGCTAACTTGGCCTGGCGCTTGGCCCATTCGTCAGGGTAGTCCTCACCGCGCTTGAGGCTGGTGGGATCTGCCACTTGGCTAGGTGCCAACGGAGGTCTTGGGCATGGAGGATTTAGAGCGAATTTCTTCATGTACTTGGGAGTGACATACCTGTACTCCCTCCACTCCCTTGCCCATCTCCTCTCTATTCTTTGAATGTGCACCTTGCGCTGATTTTTGTCCTCTTTGCCAAACTTGGCCTCATCAGGAGTGCAATAATATTTGTATATGTCATTAGGGATCTCAAAGGCAGTATTGACCTCAGACCTCTTTCCTCCTTTCTATGGCTTCTTTCCATCAGCCATTTTCTTCAGCTGAGGAATATGAACAACTGAATTTTCTGAAGAGGTGTGCAACTTTTCTTCGAGGAACGCTGCAAATGAGTTAAGTTGATGAGAACCTAGTGATTCAGCAGCGGACATGTGTACCTGTGAACAGAGTATAGTTGCGAGGAATTTGGAGAGTTCATATGCGTTCTAAGAAGGTTTTTCAAAAAGAACAAGTTTGAGGAATTTGACCAGATGAGTCTTGAAGAATTTCACTAAGCGTTCTTTGTCTTAGGTTCCAGAGTTGTACAGATCAAAAATGCACACAATTGAGGAATCATGAAGAAAAATATATTGCTTAGAGAAATGAGTCAAGATTAGATGACATGTGAGGTGTTTTTGTGTGTGAGGATTTGAAGAAAAACACCTTTGAAGATTTTGTAGAAATCATTTGAATCAAAGAGGGCAGTTAAAGTAACTTTTCATTACCCTGGATGAAGAACACGATGAACTGGGAAGTGTAGATGTGAAGTTTATCAGTTCAGATCTTCCACGCCCTAACTTGGCAGAGGAAGACAGCTACGGCGGCGGCGGAGTGAAGAAATCCGCAGCCGGCGCGAGTACGACGGCGACGAGGTCGAGGAAGTGAAGCTCTTCCTCATCGGCGATGATGAAGTAGCGGCGGTGCTATGGTTTGAGAAGCTCGAGCTGGAGTGAGGTTGAGCGGAGTAAAAGAAAAGTGAGGAAGGGGAGGGGAATTTATAGCCACGGTGACAAACTGTTCGCCCGAAGAAATTGGACGAACGTGCCCCTGACCTTTCTCATTCGCTTGACATGTGTCACCCACGTACTGAGAGGTGGCGATCGTGTGAGATCGTGGGTGAATAGATAAGTGTTTTCGTGGGATGCGGAACGGTTTGAGCGGCAAAGCCGAAATTTTAGATAAGATAAGTTAAAAGTTCCGTTCGCAACATAAGATAAGGACACAGTGAAGATTTTGAAGGAGTTTCAAATAGAACGCACATGAAGAATTTGTGAATAGATTGGGTTGAGTTTAGCATAGAGGGGGAAGGGTCCGATCACATTCACTTAGTAGAAAAGGCAACTTGAAGAAAATAGCAATAAGTGAATGCTGTAGAGGACATAAACTCATATATATATATATATATATATATATAGCCAATGAAGAAAAACGACGGAAACAGTGAAGACAATGCAAACTTGAAGAAAAAGAACAACCGAGGAATTTCAAAAACTGAGGAAAAACTCAAATTGAAGATTCTTGACTTTTGGTGGTGGCGTGACCCACCGTATAAGAATGATGATTTCAGACACCACGTACAATTGTCGTAGGGCTCTGAGAATCAAATTCTTCATTAATTTCTTCACACTTACAGTGTTAATCTTCATTGATTGAAGAAAAACGTTTCTTCATGTGTTGCACATCTAAGTCGTCAATTTTGCATAAGTGTTAGGATGAGTGTCCTTTTCAAAGAACATTCGAAGATTCTAAGATATTTAGCTCACACCACAACTTGATAATTCTCTTCTCATCCAAGGGCTTTGTGAAGATATCAGCTAGCTGTTCTTCAGTCTTCACATACTCAATAGAAATGTCGCCCTTCAACACATGATCACGAAGAAAATGATGACGAATCTGAATGTGCTTTGTCTTCGAGTGCTGAATTGGGTTGTGAGCAATCTTGATGGCACTCTCATTGTCACAGAAGAGAGGCACATTCTTCACATTGACGCGTAGTCCTTGAGAGTTTGATTCATCCATAGCAATTGAGCACAGCAAGAACCAGCAGCAATGTACTCAGCTTCAGCAGTAGACAGTGATACGCAGTTCTGTTTCTTCGAGGACCAACAGACCAAAGATCTTCCGAGGAAATGACATGTGCCAGATGTTGACTTGCGGTCCACACGATCACCAGCATAGTCAGAGTCTGAATATCCAATGGGATCAAAAGCCGAGCCCTTGGGGTACCATAATCCAAGTGTTGGTGTGTGAGCTACATATCGAAGAATATGCTTCACAACCTTATGGTGTGATTCCTTTGGTGTAGCTTGAAATTGGGCACACATGCAAACACTAAGCATAATGTCTGGCCTAGATGCACATAGGTACAATAAAGAACCAATCGTGGAACGGTATACCTTTTGATCGAAGTCAATACCATTTTCATCTGTGCATTGATGGCCATTTGTGGGCATTGGAATTTTGACGCATTTGCAATCTTGCATGCCGAATTTCCTCAATACGTCCTGGAGGTATTTCTCTTGAGATATGAATATGCCATTGCGCTGTTGACGAATTTGAAGACCTAAGAAGAATTTCAATTCTCCCATCATAGACATTTCATATTCCTCTCTCATCATATAACCAAATTCGTCAGTGTAACGTTGGTCAGTACAGCCAAAGATAATATCATCAACATATATTTGGCACACAAACAATTCACCATCATAGGATTTAGTGAAAAGGGTAGGGTTGAGGGAACCGGGTTTGAAGCCATTCTTCATGAGGAATTCCTTCAAAGTATCATACCACGCCCGAGGGGCCTGCTTGAGGCAATAGAGGGCCTTATTGAGTCTGAAGACTTTGTCAGGATGCTTTGGATCTTCAAAACCTGGGGGTTGAGCAAAATATAATTCTTCCTCAAGCTTACCATTGAGGAATGCACTTTTCACATCCATTTGATATAAAGTGATATCATGATGGTTAGCATAAGCAAGTAATATGCGAATAGCCTCAAGTCTAGCAACAGGTGCAAAGGTTTCATCGAAATCAATTCCTTCAACCTGTGTGTAGCCTTGAGCTACAAGCCGTGCCTTATTCCTCACCACAAGGCCATTTTCATCTTGCTTGTTGCGGTAGATCCACTTTGTTCCAATGATATTGTGCTTGCGAGGATCTGGACGTTTCACCGGTTCCCAGACGTTGTTGAGCTCGAACTGATGTAATTCTTCTTGCATAGCTTGAATCCACTCAGGCTCCAGAAATGCTTCATCTACCTTAGCGGGCTCTGTGATAGAGACAAAATCAAAGTGCGCATAAAAGTTAGATAAATGTGAAGCTCTTGAGCGTGTGACAGGACCTGGTGCTTCAATGTTATCGATGATTTTCTCAATCTGCACTTCATTTGCCACGCGAGGATGAGCGGGTTGTTGTCGAGGAATTTAATCAGCATTTTCTTCAGCACCATTTTCTTCAGGTGCATTAGCTCGATGTTCTTCACGTTCTGGAATGAATTCTTCAGCAGTTTCTTAGGTAGGAATGACATCCTCAGTAGCCTTGAACATGATAGTTTCCTCAGGTGCTGGTTCATCTATCACAGAAGGTAGGTGCTCTCTTTGCGAGCCATTAGTTTCATCGAACCGCACATCTACAGTTTCAACAACTTTGTGGTGAACGTTGTTGAAGAATCTGTAGGTGTGCGAGTCCTTTCCGTAACCAAGCATAAAACCTTCATGTGCTTTCGGTGCAAATTTAGAGTTGTGATGAGGATCTCTAATCCAACATTTAGCACCGAAGACTTTGAAATAACTCACATTGGGTTTCTTGTTAGTGAGGAGTTCATAAGCAGTCTTCTTGAAGAATTTGTGAAGATATACCCTTTTGATGATGTGGCAAGCAGTGTCAATTGCCTCAATCCAGAAATGACGAGGCGTCTTGTATTCATCAAGCATAGTGCGAGCCATCTCAACAAGAGTCATGTTATTGTGCTCCACGACGCCATTCTGTTGAGGAGTATAAGGAGCAGATAACTCATGACTAATACCAAGTTCATCAAGATAGTCATCAAGACCAGAATTATTGAACTCAGTTCCATTGTCACTCCTGATGTGCTTGATCTTCACACCAAAGTTGGTTGAAGCCCTCGAGGAAAATCGTTTGAAGACTTCCTGCACCTCATGTTTGTAAGTGACAATATGTACCCATGTGTCGTGGTTTTGTCACGGCAGATGTCCTTAGTGTCAGGACTTAGTCGCGAGGCCAACGCATCTATGTGGTAGCTTGAGAGGGGTTGAGTGGGACGAGAGACGCAGGGCAGATCAACACACAAGACAAGGATTAAGACAGCTTCGGGCCTCGGGAAACATCATCCGGTAATAGCCCTACATGATGTTTGTTGCTAGGTCTCATTATCATCACGAGGGAGTCGCCGGTAAACCGGCTCTTTGTGTCTAGCCCTAGAGATTGTTTCTTCTTACTTCTCCCTCTTTGGGGAGCCCTGCCCCTCCTTATATAAGTTGAAGGGGCGGGTTACATGTGGAGTCCTATTAGGATTAGGACTAGTCTACCTTCTAATACAAACCGGATACAAGTCCTGGTCTTAACTCCTTGTAAGGTAAATATTCCTCATGCCTTTCCTCTTAAACCGGCCCACCATAGTTGGGCCACCGGGTCTTGTCGCTCCTCTAACCCGCCTGCCGGATTACCAATGAATCGTAAACCGCCAGGTCCAAACGGGTCGCCAGTGAATCGTCAAGTCTCAGCCGGGTCTGAAGTAAACCGCCAAGTCTGGCCGGGTTATACTTCCGGCCGGTTTACGCCGCGGGGTATATCCCTGACACCATGTGTAACGAGAGTAATCATCAACAATAACAAAGCCATATAGAGATGCATCATTTGTAACTACAGAATAATGGTTAGGGCCAAAGAGATCCATATGAAGCAATTCAAATGGTCGAGTGGTAGTCATGACTGTCTTTGCTGGATGTTTGGCCTTGGTCATCTTTCCAGCTTCACAGGCTCCGCATAAGTGATCCTTGAGGAATTTGACATTCTCAATGCCAATGACATGCTTCTTCTTCGCAAGCGTGTGCAAATTCCTCATGCCTGCATGACCAAGTCGTCTATGCCATAGCCAGCCTTCTGAAGCTTTTGCAAGTAGGCATACGGCTGGTTGTGGTCCTGTAGAGAAATCAACAATGTACAAGTCTCCTCTCCTAAAGCCTTCGAAGACTTTGGAATTGTCAGCTTCCATGATCACAACACAATGATACTTGCCAAAGACAACAACCATATCAAGATCGCAAAGCATTGAGAAGACATGAGGTTGTATCCTAAGGACTCGACAAGCATGACTTTGTCCATGTGTCTATCCTTTGAGATCGCAACCTTACCTAGACCCAATACCTGACTTTTGCCTTTGTCAGCGAATATGATATGCTTCAGATGCGATGGAGATAAGGGAGCATCCATCAATAGATTCTTGTCACCAATCATGTGATTGGTACATCCACTATCGAGGACCCACTCATTGGCTTTGGGTTGATCATCCTGCAGATGAATTAGTGCAACTTACGAACTCATTAACTTCATCAGTGAAGAATATGACATCAATTTCATCAAGTAATAGAACAGGTAAAGCAATATGAGGACGTGAGAAATGAAAGTTCATTTCTTTATGATTAGCCTGCGTCCTTTCAGGTAATTTCAGGTCTCAAGCAAATTCTTCAGACATTTATGCACGTCTAGAGACCTGACCCTGTAGAAGAAATTAGTTCCTTTTCTTCACCACCCACATCTGAAGGGGTGGCAAAGAGTTCATCACTCTGCGAGCTTCATATGAGAAAGGTGGCATAGAAGCCAGTCCATTTCGTTTCACATAAGAGGAGTTAGGATAAGCATATGAATAAGTAGAGAAATTCTTCGAGGACTTATGAACATAATGGTTTGAAGAATAATGCACATATTCATAGCCCTTAGCTCTTCCCTGCGAAATAGAGGTGTTAGAACGATCATGTTCATACGAGGACTTTGATCCTTTTGAGGAATTTGATCCATGTGAGGAATTTCGTCCATATGAGGACTTGGATCTGATAACCCACAAGTATAGGGGATCAATTGTAGCCTCTTTCGATAAGTAAGAGTGTCGAACCCAACGAGGAGCTAAAGGTAGAACAAATATTCCCTCAAGTTCTATCGACCACCGATACAACTCTATGCACGCTTAACGTTCGCTTTACCTAGAACAAGTATGAAACTAGAAGTACTTTGTAGTTGTTTTTGGATAGGTTTGCAAGAATATAAAGAGCGCGTAAATAAAAAGTAGGGGCTGTTTAGATGAAGACACAACTAAGTTAGTTTTAGTAGAGAGCTTTTTGTCACGAGAAAGTAATTTGTCCCTAGGCAATCGATAACTAGACCGGTAATCACTATTGCAATTTTATTTGAGGGAGAGGCATAAGCTAACATACTTTCTCTACTTGGATCATATGCACTTATGATTGGAACTCTAGCAAGCATCCGCAGCTACTAAAGATCATTAAGGTAAAACCCAACCATAGCATTAAAGTATCAAGCCCCCTTTATCCCATACGCAAACAACCTACTTACTCGGGTCTGTGCTTCTGTCACTCACGCCACCCACCATAAGCAAATCATGAACATATTGCAAACCCTACAGCGGGAATCCCTCACGCTTGCGCGACATGGAGAGCACCATAGGACAGCACCAATAATAAAACATGCCACTCAAACCAATCACGATCATCAATTAACCCATAGGACAAAACAGATCTACTCAAATATCATAGGATAGCCATACATCATTGGGAAATAATATATAGCGTTGAGCACCATGTTTAAGTAGAGATTACAGCGGGTAAGAGAGAGGTTACACCGCTGCATAGAGGGGGGAAGAGTTGGTGATGATGGCGGTGAAGTTGTTGGTGAAGATGGCGGTGATGATGAAGGCCCCGGCGGTGTTCCGGCGCCACCGGAAGAGAGGGGGAGAGAGGCCCCCTTCTTCTTCTTCTTCCTTGACCTCCTCCCTAGATGGGAGAAGGGTTTCCCCACTGGTCCTTGGTCTCCATGGCGTGGGAGGGGCGAGAGCCCCACCGAGATTGGATCTGTCTCTCCGTCTCTCTCTGTTTCTGCGTTCTGGTATTCTGCCCTTTCACCGTTTCGTATATATATGGAGATCCGTAACTCCGATTGGACTGAAATCTTGGCCTTGATTTTTTTCCTAAAAATTAGCTTTCTTGCGGCTGAAGAAGGGCATCAACAACCTTACGGGGGGCCCACGAGGGTGAGGGCCGCGCCCAGGGGGTGGGGCGCGCGCCCCTGCCTCGTGCCTCCCTCGGGCACTGTCTCGCATGGATTTTTCTTCCCATATTCTCCGAATATTCCAAAAATAATCTGCGTCCGTTTTTATCCCGTTTGGACTCCGTTTGATATGGATATTCTGCGAAACAAAGACATGCAACAATCAGGAACTGGCACTAGGCACTTGATCAATATGTTAGTCCCAAAAAATAGTATAAAAAGTTGCCAAAAGTATATGAAAGTTGTAGAATATTGGCATGGAACAATAAAAAATTATAGATACGACGGAGACGTATCAGCATCCCCAAGCTTAATTCCTGCTCGTCCTCGAGTAGGTAAATGATAAAAAAGATAATTTTTGATGTGGAATGCTACCTAGCATAATCTTTATCATGTATCTAATCATGGCATGAATATTAAGACACGAGTGATTCAAAGCAATAGTCTATCATTTGACATAAAAACAATAATACTTCAAACCTACTAATAAAGCAATCATGTCTTTTCAAAATAACATGGCCAAAGAAAGTTATCCCTACAAAATCATATAGTCTGGCTATGCTCCATCTTCACCACACAAAATATTCAAATCATGCACAACCCCGATGACAAGCCAAGCAATTGTTTCATACTTTTGACGTTCTCAATCCTTTTCAACTTTCACGCAATACATGAGCGTGAGCCATGGACATAGCACTATAGGTGGAATAGAATATGATGGTGGAGGTTGTGTGGAGAAGACAAAAAGGAGAAAGTCTCACATCGACGCGGCTAATCAATGGGCTATGGAGATGCCCATCAATTGATGTCAATGTGAGGAGTAGGGATTGCCATGCAACGGATGCACTAAGAGCTATAAGTGTATGAAAGCTCAAACTGAAAACTAAGTGGGTGTGCATCCAACTTGCTTGCTCATGAAGACCTCGAGCATTTGAGGAAGCCCATCATCGGAATATACAAGCCAAGTTCTATAATGAAAATTCCCACTAGTATATGAAAGTGATAATTCAAGAGACTCTCTATATGAAGAACATGGTGCTACTCTGAAGAACAAGTGTGGTAAAAGGATAGTGACATTGCCCCTTCCCTCCTTTTCTCTCTTTTTTTATTTTCTTTTTATTTTTTATTTTTTTTGGTGGGCTTCTTTGGCCTCTTTTTTTATTTGGGCTTCTTTGGCATCTTTTATTTTTTTTATAAAGTCCGGAGTCTCATGCCAACTTGTGGGGGAATCATAGTCTCCATCATCCTTTCCTCACTGGGGCAATGCTCTAATAACGAT
Organism: Triticum aestivum; assembly: GCF_018294505.1. Taxonomy (NCBI): domain Eukaryota; kingdom Viridiplantae; phylum Streptophyta; class Magnoliopsida; order Poales; family Poaceae; genus Triticum; species Triticum aestivum. The sequence continues at coordinate 455,515,254 of NC_057814.1, forward strand.
CATCATCACACTTTTATTTACTTACAACTCAATATTACAACTCGATATCTAGAACAAAGATATGACTCTATATGAATGCCTCCGGCGGTGTACCGGGATGTGCAATGATCTAGCGTAGCAATGACATCAAAAAACGGAGAAGCCATGAAAACATCATGCTAGCTATGATCATGCAAAGCAATATGACAATGAATGCGCAAGTCATGTATATGATGATGATGGAAGTTGCATGGCAATATATCTCGGAATGACTATGGAAATGCCATGATCGGTAGGTATGGTGGCTGTTTGGAGGAAGATATAATAAGGCTTATGTGTGGTAGAGCGTATCATATCACGGGGTTTGGATGCACCGGCGAAGTTTGCACCAACTCTCGAGTTGAGGAAGGGCAATGCACGGTACCGAAGAGGCTAGCAATGATGGAAGGGTGAGAGTGCGTATAATCTATGGACTCAACATTAGTCATAAAGAACTCACATACTTATTGCAAAAATCTATTAGTCATCGAAACAAAGTACTACGTGAATGCTCCTAGGGGGATAGATTGGTAGGAAAAGACCATCGCTTGTCCCCGACCGCCACTCATAAGGAAGACAATCAATAAATAAATCATGCTCCGACTTCATCACATAACGGTTCAGCATACGTGCATGCTACGGGAATCACAAACTTCAACACAAGTATTTCTACAATCCACAACTACCCAGTAGCATGACTCTAATATCACCATCTTTGTATCGCAAAACTATTACAAAGAATCAAACATATCATATTCAGTGATCTACAAGTTTTATGTAGGATTTTATGACTAACCATGTGAATGACCAATTCCTGTCAACTCTTTAAATAGATATAAGTCAAGCAAGAGAGTTTAATTCTTTCTACAAAAGATATGCCCACGCTCTAACAAATATAAGTGAAGCAAAAGAGCATTCTGCAAATGGCGGTTTTCTATGTGAAGAGAAACATGCAATCCAAACTTCAAATGATATAAGTGAAGCACATGAAGCATTCTATAAAGCCGTACTCAAAAGATATAAGTGAAGTGCAAAGAGCATTCTATAAATCAACCAAGGAATATCTCATACCAGCATGGTGCATAAAAGAAAAATGAAAACTAAAGCAAAAGCAAAAGACGCTCCAAGATTTGCACATATCGCATGAACGAAACGAATCCGAAAACATACCGATACTTGTTGAAGAAAGAGGGGATGCCTTCCGGGGCATCCCCAAGCTTAGACGCTTAAGTCTCCTTGAATATTTACTTGGGGTGCCTTGGGCATCCCCAAGCTTGAGCTCTTTCCTCTCTTCTTTCTTCTCACATCGAGACCTTCTCGATCATCGAACACTTCATCCACACAAAACTTCGACAAAAAACTCTGTAAGATCCGTTAGTATAATAAAGCAAATCACTACTCTAAGTACTGTTGCAAACCAATTCATTTTTTTTGCATTATAGATACTGTAATATAACTTTTCCATGGCTTAATCCACTGATATAAATCGATAGTTTCATCAAAACAAGCAAACTATGCATCAAAAACAGAATCTGTCTAAAACAGAACAGCCTGTAATAATATGAACATTCACCATACTTCTGATACTTGAACAATTCTGCCAAAATTAGGAAAAATAAACAATTTATACAGGAAGACATTTCAAAAAGAATCAGAACCATTTGACGTTCCAGTAAAAATGTAAAATCGCGCACTACAGACAAACTTTCTGTCCTACACCGTGCGAACCAACAAGCATTGTAAACATCATAAAGGCAAACCTTGGCACATTATTTTTATAATACAATGGAATTGTGCAAGGGGATAATTATTTTTGTTGAAAAGTTTCTGTAATCAAGATTCACAAAGTTTCCGTGAGCATGAACAAAGTTCAAGGCTAGCTCCCACTTCAACAATGATCGTCTTTCTCACTTTCGCTTTTCTGTTTGAAAAGTTTCGGGTTCCCCTCTTTATTTTTTTGTTTTTAAACTATATAAAAGCACTCAACAGAAATAAATGACTCTCTAAAACTTCCGGGTTGTCTCCCTGGCAGCGCTTTCTTTAAAGCCATTAAGCTAGGCATATAGTGCTCAAGTAATGGATCCACCCAGATCCCAAGGTATATCAAAGCCAATTTTAATTAACAATGATTTGGCATTTAGTAGTGAGCACAAAGCAACATATATCAAGCAATGACGAAGTCTAACTCTCTTCCTATGCATCGACATGTCATAAAAGAACAATTCATGCACACATAGTAAAGGCCAATGCATAGTATAAACAGTTTCTTGCAATTTTATCATGTTGGAAACATAGAGAGGTGGAGATATGGTTCCTCTCTCATAATAATTGCAAGTAGGAGCAGCAAGCACATGCATATTATATCTATCAAAATCATGCAACGGTAAAAGGCAACCCATCAATATAACACTACTAGGAAAAGGCCTGCTAGTGGCGCACCTGTTTTGGCTACTAATGGCGCACTACAAGTGCGCCACTAGCATCAGGCCATTAGTATACCAGATACTAATGGCGCACCAGGGAGTGCGCCATTAGTATATCACACGGTGTGCCATTACTATCTGACTTAGTAATGGCGCACCACATAGAAGTGCGCCATTTTTCTTAATCTCGGGTCACTATGGCTTAATCTCGGGTCAATATGCTTAATCTCAAGTCAAATCGAACTAAGTGGTCAAACTTCCCGGAAGGTCACCCATCCTCACACTACTCCAGCCCGAGCATGCTTAACTTCGCAGTTCTATCCAACCCCAGCACCACCTCACTTAAGAGGCACTTGTTGATATATCTATCATATCAATCCTATTAAACCTTGTTGATGTCTAGGACTTTGTTTATGTTCATGAGTATGATGAAATTTTGAAAAATATTTCAAACTTCCCGGTCATATTACGTATCATTTTTTGAAAAAAAATCCAAAAAAAAAGTTCGAAACCAATTTTTTTTCTGTTACTAGTGGCGCACCTAGCAAATGGTGCGCCTTTAATCCGAGTTCGTATGCAAAAGTTATGCCCATTTTATAAATTCTAGAGAGATTTTGCAAATAAAGTCGAAATTCATATTTATAAATTTTCCCAACAAGTAGACCACATATCACATGGGAAACTTATTTTCTTTTATTTTTTCGACATTTCCATCATTTTCTTTTATTTTTTTAAACTGAAAAGGCGGTCCACGTGGGGGGGGTGCATCCGGTTGAATTTTTGGGCCAAGTTAGTAATGGCGCACCATGGGAGTGGTGCGCCATTACTAACTAGTAATGGCGCACCACACACACGGTGCGCCATTACTAGTTTTGAAAAAAATTAAAAAAATTGAAAAAAAATTACTAGTGGCGCACCGTGGATGTGGTGCGATTTGTTACTAGTGGCGCACCGTGGATGTGGTGCGCCATTAGTATTTGGACACTAATGGCGCACCAAAACATGGTGCGCCATTAGTATATAGTAGTGGCGCACCACACGTGTGGTGCGCCATTAATGTCCATATTATCTATAGCCCTTTTCCTAGTAGTGTAATCCTTAATAAGCACAAACTTCTCCGATATAGTGTAGTTTGGAGAGTTCAAACAGATAATACGACTATCATGTATGGGTGCAATAGCAACAATTTCATGTTTAGCATAAGGAACTATAGCAAGTTCATCTCCATAAGCATAATTCATACTGGCATCTTGGCCACAAGCATAGCAAGCATCACCAAAAAGGGGTATTTCAAGAGAATCAACGGGATCATAACAATCATCATATCATTCATCCTTCGGTAAGCACGAAGGGAAATTAAACAATGTATGAGTTGAAGAGTTACTCTCGTTAGAAGGTGGGCACGGGTGATCAATCCGCTCTTCCTCCTTTTGTTCTTCGCTCTCCTCCTCATCTTCTTCATCTAATGAGCTCATCATTTCAGTAATTTCTTCTTCCATAGTTTCCTGCAAAATATTAGTCTCTTCTTGGACAGCGGAGACTTTCTCAATAAATGCATCAATATCGGAATTGAATTCATAATTCTCATAGCAATATTTAAGGATAGCTAAATTTTCAGGTCTATAAACAGCATCATAAAGATTTTCACACTCTTTGAACAAAGATTCAATTTCATAAGCACCCATAATCATATATACCATTAGCATAAGAAGCCAAGGCTTTATCATCATTAAATTTGCATGAAAAGGGAAGGTGTGGAGCCTTCATCCTAGAGCAACAAGTATAATCATATCTCAAGCATAGTTGCCTAGCATACCAACGCAACATATAAATTTGATCCCATAATAGTTTCCCTTTTTGAGTCAAGCGATAATCCCTAAAGTATTCACGTTGATCCAACGTGTCTCCCATTACAAAGTTGAATGGGGTTTTCTCAGGATTATCAAAGTAGTACATAATATCTTTCACATAATAAGCATCGGGGGTTTTAGAAGGTTCCCCATCTCCATGAGTAGCAAGTACACCTAATTTTTTTGGTATTTCGTGTTCCATATCCATAACTAAAGATAGAGAAAAACTAAGAACAGCAAATAAAAATTACTTAGTGATAACGCAAACAAGCGCACATGAGAATATTCACCCCACACTATTGCTCCCCGGCAATGGCGCCAGAAAAAGGTCTTGATAACCTACAAGTATAGGGGATCAATTGTAGCCTCTTTCGATAAGTAAGAGTGTCGAACCCAACGAGGAGCTAAAGGTAGAACAAATATTCCCTCAAGTTCTATCGACCACCGATACAACTCTGCGCACGCTTAACGTTCGCTTTACCTAGAACAAGTATGAAACTAGAAGTACTTTGTAGGTGTTTTTGGATAGGTTTGCAAGAATATAAAGAGCGCATAAATAAAAAGTAGGGGCTGTTTAGATGAAGACACAACTAAGTTAGTTTTAGTAGAGAGCTTTTTGTCATGAGAAAGTTATTTGTCCCTAGGCAATCGATAACTAGACCGGTAATCACTATTGCAATTTTATTTGAGGGAGAGGCATAAGCTAACATACTTTCTCTACTTGGATCATATGCACTTATGATTGGAACTCTAGCAAGCATCCGCAGCTACTAAAGATCATTAAGGTAAAACCCAACCATAGCATTAAAGTATCAAGCCCCCTTTATCCCATACGCAAACAACCTACTTACTCGGGTCTGTGCTTCTGTCACTCACGCCACCCACCATAAGCAAATCATGAAGATATTCCAAACCCTACAGCGGGAATCCCTCACGCTTGCGCGACACACAGAGCACGATAGGACAACACCAATAATAAAATATGCAACTCAAACCAATCACGATCATCAATTAACCCATAGGACAAAACGGATCTACTGAAACATCATAGGATAGCCATACATCATTGGGAAATAATATATAGCGTTGAGCACCATGTTTAAGTAGAGATTACAACAGGTAAGAGAGAGGTTACACCGCTGCATAGAGGGGGGAAGAGTTGGTGATGATGGCGGTGAAGTTGTTGGTGAAGATGGCGGTGATGATGATGGCCCCGGCGGTGTTCCGGCGCCACCGGAAGAGAGGGGGAGAGAGGCCCCCTTCTTCTTCTTCTTCCTTGACCTCCTCCCTAGATGGGAGAAGGTTTTCCCCTCTGGTCCTTGGTCTCCATGGCGTGGGAGGGGCGAGAGCCCCTCCGAGATTGGATCTGTCTCTCTGTTTCTCTCTGTTTCTGCGTTCTGGTATTCTGCCCTTTCACCGTTTCGTATATATATGGAGATCCGTAACTCCGATTGGATTGAAATCTTCACGGTGATTTTTTCCTAAAAATTACCTTTCTTGCGGCCGAAGAAGGGCATCAACCGCCTTACGGGGGCCCACGAGGGGTCAGGGGCATGCCCAGTGGGGTGGGCGCGCCCCCCTGCCTCATGCCTCCCTCGGGCACCGTCTCGAATGGATTTTTCTTCCCATATTCTCCGAATATACCAAAAATAATCTCCGTCCGTTTTTATCCCGTTTGGACTCCGTTTGATATGGATATTCTGCGAAACAAAAAGATGCAACAAACAGGAACTGGCACTGGGCACTGGATCAATATGTTAGTCCCAAAAAATAGTATAAAAAGTTGCCATAAATATATGAAAGTTGTAGAATATTGGTATGGAACAATAAAAAATTATAGATACGACAGAGACGTATCAGGATCCATATGAGGAATTTGGTCCATATGAAGAATTTGATGTGGGGTTCCTATTCTTCACAGGTGGTGTCATGAGGACATTCACCTGAAGACTTTCAAGGCATCTTTTGGGAACCCAGATTTTCTTCATAGGGGAACTGTTCCTGCAGTTAGTGCCAACATATCTAGGAAATACTTCACCATTCTGATTTTTGAACAGTTTATAGTTGGAGTCAAATGACTCATCAGCAGAATGAGGAGAATCACATGTAAAGCCAGATAAATTAGATGGATCAACTAGATGTCCCTTTGCAACAACCCATGAGGTTTTGGGGTACTGCCCAGGCTTCCAATAGGTTCCATCAGCATTGATTTCCCTCTCAAAGGCAATACCCTCTTTCCTAGGGTTCCTGTTGAGGATCTGCTTTTTAAGCACATCACAAAGAGTCTGATGCCCTTTGAGGCTTCTGTACATGCCTGTTATGTACAATTCCTTCAGCCCTGCATCATCAGTGATACTAGCAATGTCCTCAGATGAGGAATTAGTGATAGCAGAGACAGGTGAAGAATTTGTAACATTAGAAGCATTTGAACATTCAGGTGAAGAATTAGCAGATTCACGTTCAGTGCACTTCAAACATGGAGGAACAAATTCTTCCTGAGCAGCGCTGATTTGTTCAGCAAGTATTGAATGGCGCGCCTTATGAAGATCTTCATAACTCACTCTTAGCTTTTAAAGATCTTGCTTTCTTTGAAGAAATTCATAAGAAAGCTTCTCATCAGATAAGAGAGTGTTATGATGACCTTGAAGGTTGTCAAACCAAGACTGAAGTCTCTTAAGGCTCTCAGCCAAAGCTTTCGACTGATCCATTTCTTCACCCAACATATCATCGCTCTTATTTAGCATGTATTGAACTTTTTCCAAAGCTCTTTGTTGTTTAGTGGCAAGGGAAGCAAGTTTGACATAGCTGGGTACAAATTCATCACTAGATTCATCATCGCTGGATTCAGACAGATAGCATTCAGTTACCTTTGCATCTTTTGCCATAAGGCATGGTATAGAAGATGATGATTCTGGTTCGAATGTCATCGCTTTGAGAGATTCCTTGAAGTCCTCAAACCAAGGATCATGACGGGTTCGATGACCTTCATAGACCTCAGAGAGACGGTCCCAGATAAGCTTCGCATGATCGAGATGCATGATGTTCCTGAACTGATTTTGAGACAGACATGAGCAGATGACGTCCTTCGCTGTGAGGTTGAGAAGAGTGAACTTGTGAATGTCATCAGCTTCTGCCATCTTGCACAGATCGGTAAGACCAATCTCAGTGACGGTACACAACTCACTATTCATCGCCATGAGACGCTTCTTCATCATGGCCTTCGACTTGGGATACTCGTGACCGTCAAAGATGGGGCATGACACGGTCTTCATTCCTGTGGTCGACATAACTAAAACTCCAGGCGGTTAAACCAAAACCACACAGAACAAGGGAGTAACTTGGCTCTGATACCAATTGAAAGTGTGTTATATCCACCAGAGGGGGGTGAATAGGCGATTTATATGAATTCTTCATTGAGGAATTTACGGGTGAGGAAATTCCTTAGCGAAGAACTACTTGCAGCGGAATAAGTACTCAGAAGTAAACATAACAGAACACAAGCATGGTTATGATGATGAGATGAAGACAAGCACAGAGTATAGAAAGCGTAAACACAGGATAACAAAGGATGAAGACAACAGACTGAAGAAATTGAACTGAGGAAATTGAGAAAGTCTTCAGTCAAAGTCTTCAAACAGATGTGAGCAAGCGCACAACACAGTAATGAGGAAATGAAAGAGTTGAGGAAATAGAACCAGTAAGCTTGGTGAAGACAATGATTTGGTAGACCAGTTCCAACTGCTGTCTCAGTTGTACGTCCGGTTGGAGCGGCTAGGTATTTAAACCTGAGGACACACAGTCCCGGACACACAGTCCTCATCGTATTCTCCTTGAGCTAAGGTCACACAGACCTCGCCCAATCACTCGTGGTAAGTCTTCAGGTGACTTCCAAACCTTCACAAACTCGGTCACTCGGCGATCCACAATTCCTCTTGGATGCTCTAGACCATGACGCCTAACCGTCTTGATGAAGCACAGTCTTCAAAGGTAACAAGTGTCGGATCCACGCAGGATTAATCTCTTCAGTGATGCTCAATCACTTTGGGTTTGTAGGTGTTTGGGTTTGGGTTTTCCTCACTTGATGATTTTCGCTCAAAGTCCTCGGAGGATGGGATGCTCTCAAATGACAAGTGTCAGTTTCTCTCGGAGCAGCCAACCAGCTAGTGGTTGTAGGGGGCGGCTATTTATAGCCTAGGGAGCAGCCCGACATGATAAGACATAAATGCCTTTCAATGAATTTTTTTCCCTAGTATTTCCTTGACCCCTTTAACAGTACGGTGTTTCCTATGACTCAAGAAAGAGAAAATGAAACTACGAAAACAAAAGTCTTCACGCTTCATGTTCCTCGAATGAATACCTAGTCTTCAAGGTCACACCAATTTCTTCACTTTCAAAGTCTTCAGAAAGTCTTCAGAAATCCAAAGTCTTCAATCGAAGAACTTCATTTTTAGGGGTCGATTTTCTCTGTAAATATCAAACTCCTCATAGACTTATAGACCTGTGTACACTCATAAACACATTAGTCCCTTAACCTATAAGTCTTCAATACACCAAAATCACTAAGGGGCACTAGATGCACTTACACCGACACGCTCGATTACGGCTCCGAAGACATCAACGATATGGACGAGGATGTCGGAGAAGAAGAGGCCCAAAATCCACCGTTTACCGGATGTTGGATGGCCACTTCCTCGTATGACATATACATGGTGGATGCACCAAAAGAGAATAGCAGCGATGACAAGGAAGATCCAGTTGAGGATAAACCTCTGAGATACAACCAAAGCGTCGGCGTCAGCGGCGCCGCTCTAAATCATGCTGCAGCAAAGATAGCAACACCAGCATAGGAGAAGATAACACTCCGGACGGTGCCGAGGACAATGAAGACCCCGTTGAGGCAACTTCCAAACAGGACGAATGGGAAGACGGGCAAGTTAGCCCTGATGAATAGGCCATACCCGAAGACTCGGAGGACAGTAACTATCTTCCACTATCCGAGGAGGAGGTGAGCCTCGGCAATGAGGATTTTATCATGCCTGAGGAACCTCTTGAGCAGGAGCGATTTAAGCGCCGGATAATAGCCACTGCAAGGAACCTGAAAAAGAAATAGCAGCAGCTTCAAGTTGATCAAGATCTGCTCAACGATAGATGGACTGATGTCCTGGCAGCCGAGGAATACGGCCTCAAGCGCCCAGCCAAAAGTTACCCGAAGCGTAAATTGCTACCTCAGTTCAATAATGAGGCACTCGAGCCCGTACCATCATCACGCAATGCGGCTGACCGACCAACACGTGGTCGGGACAAAGCAGCAACTCAAGCCGTACACCAGCCCACCCCACCTCACCATAAAGGCAGAGATAAAACAGCTCGGGGACATACTTACGACCTACGGCATGGCTTGGACAGTAGAGCATGTTAGAACAGATCAATCTATGGATCACGGGGACGTGCCCCGACACGCGACAACGGCTATCTAGCCGGACGCTGCAATCACACTCACGCCCCGGCCGAAACCGCAGACGGACTCCATCCGAGCTACGTCGCGACGTGGCCCGGTACAGAGGCGCCACACACCCCCTTTGCTTCACTGATGGAGTAATGGACCATGAATTCCCGGAAGGGTTTAAACCCATGAACATCGAATCATATGACGAGACAACGGACCCCGCGGTATGGATCGAGGATTTTCTTCTCCATATTCATATGGCCCGTGGTGATGATCTCCATGCCATCAAATATCTCCCACTAAAACTCAAAGGACCAGCTCGGTACTGGTTGAACAGTCTGCCCGAAAACTCCATTGGCAGCTGGGAAGACTTGGAAGAAGCCTTCCTTGACAGATTCCAAGGAACATATGTCTGACCTCCGGATGCAAATGACTTAAGTCATATAGTCCAACAGCCTGGAGAGGCAGCCAGGAAATTCTGGACTAGGTCCTTAACTAAAAAGAATCAGATCGTTGATTTCCCGGATGTTGGGGAACGTAGTAATTTCAAAAAAATTCCTACGCACATGCAAGATCATGGTGATGCATAGCAACGAGAGGGGAGAGTGTTGTCCACGTACCCTCGTAGACCGAAAGCGGAAGCGTTTACACAACGCGGTTGATGTAGTCGTACGTCTTCACGATCCGACCGATCAAGTACCGAACGCACGGCACCTCCGAGTTTAGCACACGTTCAGCTCGATGACGTCCCTCGAACTCCGATCCAGCCGAGTGTTGAGGGAGAGTTTTGTCAGCACGACGGCGTGGTGACGATGATGATGTTCTACCGACGCAGGGCTTCGCCTAAGCTCCGCAACGATATTATCGAGGTGTAATATGGTGGAGGGGGGCACCGCACACGGCTAAAATATCGTATATCAATTGTGTGTCCAGAGGTGCCCCCCTGCCCCCGTATATAAAGGAGCAAGGGGGGAGGGCGGCCGGCCCTTGGGGCGCGCCAAGGAGGGGGGTGTCCTCCTCCTAGTAGGAGTAGGACTCCCCTTTCCTAGTCCAACTAGGAAGGGAGAAGGGGGAAGGAAAGAGAGGGAGAGGGAGAGGGAAAGAGGGGTCGCGCCCCCCTCCCCTAGTCCAATTCGGACTCCCCATGGGAGGGGGCGCGCCACCTCCTGGGCTGCTGCCCTCTCTCTCCCCTCAGGCCCACTAAGGCCCAATACTTCCCCGGGGGGTTCCGGTAACCCCTCCGGCACTCCAGTTCTATCCGAAACTTCTTCGGAACACTTCCGGTGTCCGAATATAGTCGTCCAATATATCAATCTTTATGTCTCGACCATTTCGAGACTCCTCGTCATGTCCGTGATCATATCCGGAACTCCGAACAACCTTCGGTACATCAAAACATATAAACTCATAATGAAACTGTCATCGTAACTTTAAGCGTGCGGACCCTACGGGTTGGAGAACTATGTAGACATGACCGAGACACCTCTCCGGTCAATAACCAATAGCGGAACCTAGATGCTCATATTGGTTCCCACATATTCTACGAAGATCTTTATCGGTCAGACCGCATAACAACACACGTTGTTCCCTTTGTCATCGGTATGTTACTTGCCCGACATTCGATCGTCGGTATCTCGATACCTAGTTCAATCTCGTTACCGGCAAGTCTCTTTACTCATTCTGTAATACATCATCCCGCAAGTAACTCATTAGCCACAATGCTTGCAAGGCTTAAAGTGATGTGTATTACTGAGTGGGCCCAGAGATACCTCTCCGACAATCGGAGTGACAAATCCTAATCTCGAAATACGCCAACCCAACAACTACCTTTGGAGACACCTGTAGAGCACCTTTATAATCACCCAGTTACGTTGTGACATTTGGTAGCACACAAAGTGTTCCTCCGGTAAACGGGAGTTGCATAATCTCATAGTCATAGGAACATGTATAAGTCATGAAGAAAGCAATAGCAACATACTAAACGATCGAGTGCTAAGCTAACGGAATGGGTCAAGTCAATCACGTCATTCTCCTAATGAGGTGATCCCGTTAATCAAATGACAACTCATGTCTATGGCTAGGAAACATAACCATCTTTGATTAACGAGCTAGTCAAGTAGAGGCATACTAGTGACACTCTGTTTGTCTATGTATTCACACATGTATTATGTTTCCGGTTAATACAATTCTAGCATGAATAATAAACATTCATCATGATATAAGGAAATAAATAATACTTTATTATTGCCTCTAGGGCATATTTCCTTCAGTCTCCCACTTGCACTAGAGTCAATAATCTAGATTACACAGTAATGATTCTAACACCCATGGAGTCTTGGTGCTGATCATGTTTTGCTCGTGGAAGAGGCTTAGTCAACGGGTCTGCAACATTCAGATCCGTATGTATCTTGCAAATTTCTATGTCTCCCACCTGGACTAAATCCCGGATGGAATTGAAGCGTCTTTTGATGTGCTTGGTTCTCTTGTGAAATCTGGATTCCTTTGCTAAGGCAATTGCACCAATATTGTCACAAAAGATTTTCATTGGTCCCGATGCACTAGGTATGACACCTAGATCGGATATGAACTCCTTCATCCAGACTCCTTCATTTGTTGCTTCTGAAGCAGCTATGTACTCCGCTTCACACGTAGATCCCGCCACGACACTTTGCTTAGAACTGCACCAACTGACAGCTCCACCGTTCAATGTAAATACATATCCGGTTTGTGATTTAGAATCGTCCAGATCAGTGTCAAAGCTTGCATCAACGTAACCATTTACGATGAGCTCTTTGTCACCTCCATAAACGAGAAACATATCCTTAGTCCTTTTCAGGTATTTCAGGATGTTCTTGACCGCTGTCTAGTGATCCACTCCTGGATTACTTTGGTACCTCCCTGCTAAACTTATAGCAAGGCACACATCAGGTCTGGTACACAGCATTGCATACATGATAGAGCCTATGGCTGAAGCATAGGGAACATCTTTCATCTTCTCTCTATCTTCTGCAGTGGTCGGGCATTGAGTCTTACTCAATCTCACACCTTGTAGTACAGGCAAGAACCCTTTCTTTGCTTGATCCAGTTTGAACTTCTTCAAAACTTTGTCAAGGTATGTGCTTTGTGAAAGTCCAATTAAGCGTCTTGATCTATCTCTATAGATCTTAATGCCTAATATATATGCAGCTTCACCGAGGTCTTTCATTGAAAAACTCTTATTCAAGTATCCCTTTATGCTATCCAGAAATTCTATATCATTTCCAATCAGCAATATGTCATCCACATATAATATCAGAAATGCTACTGAGCTCCCACTCACTTTCTTGTAAATACAGGCTTCTCCAAAAGTCTGTATAAAACCAAATGCTTTGATCACACTATCAAAGCGTTTATTCCAACTCCGAGAGGCTTGCACCAGTCCATAAATGGATCGCTGGAGCTTGCACACTTTGTTAGCTCCCTTTGGATCGACAAAACCTTCCGGTTGCATCATATACAACTCTTCTTCCAGAAATCCATTCAGGAATGCAGTTTTTACATCCATTTGCCAAATTTCATAATCATAAAATGCAGCAATTGCTAACATGATTCGGACAGACTTAAGCATCGCTACGGGTGAGAAGGTCTCATCATAGTCAATCCCTTGAACTTGTCGAAAACCTTTCGCAACAAGTCGACCTTTATAGACAGTAACATTACCGTCAGCGTCAGTCTTCTTCTGGAAGATCCATTTATTTTCAATGGCTTGCCGATCATCATAGTCCACACTTTGTTCTCATACATGGATCCCATCTCGGATTTCATGGCCTCAAGCCATTTTGCGGAATCTGGGCTCACCATCGCTTCTTCATAGTTCGTAGGTTCGTCATGGTCTAGTAACATAACCTCCAGAACAGGATTACCGTACCACTCTGGTGCGGATCTTAATCTGGTTGACCTACGAGGTTCAGTAATAACTTGATCTGAAGTTTCATGATCATTATCATTAACTTCCCCACTAATTGGTGTAGGTGTCGCAGAAACTGGTTTCTGTGATGATCTACTTTCCAATAAGGGAGCAGGTACAGTTACCTCATCAAGTTCTACTTTCCTCCCACTCACTTCTTTCGAGAGAAACTCCTTCTCTAGAAAGGATCCATTCTTTGCAATGAATGTCTTGCCTTCGGATCTGTGATAGAAGGTGTACCCAACAGTCTCCTTTGGGTATCCTATGAAGACACATTTCTCCGATTTGGGTTCGAGCTTATCAGGTTGAAGTTTCTTCACATAAGCAACACAACCCCAAATTTTAAGAAACGACAACTTTGGTTTCTTGCCAAACCATAGTTCATAAGGCATCGTCTCAACGGATTTCGATGGTGCCCTATTTAGAGTGAATGCAGCCGTCTCTAAAGCATAACCCCAAAATGATAGCGGTAAATCAGTAAGAGACATCATAGATCGCATCGTATCTAGTAAAGTACGATTACGATGTTCGGACACACCATTACGCTGTGGTGTTCCGGGTGGCGTGAGTTGCGAAACTATTCCGCATTATTTCAAATGTAGGCCAAACTCGTAACTCAAATATTCTCCTCCACGATCTGATCGTAGAAACTTTATTTTCTTGTTACGATGATTTTCAACTTCGCTCTGAAATTCTTTGAACCTTTCAAATGTTTCAGACTTATGTTTCATTAAGTAGATATACCCATATCTGCTCAAATCATCTGTGAAGGTGAGAAAATAACGATATCCGCCACGAGCCTCAATATTCATCGGACCACATACATCTGTATGTATGATTTCCAACAAATCAGTTGCTCTCTCCATAGTTCCGGAGAACGGTGTTTTAGTCATCTTGGCCATGAGACACGGTTCGCAAGTACCAAGTGATTCATAATCAAGTGATTCCAGAAGTCCATCAATATGGAGTTTCTTCATGCGCTTTACACCGATATGACCTAAACGGCAGTGCCACAAATAAGTTGCACTATCATTATCAACTCTGCATCTTTTGGCTTCGACATTATGAATATATATGTCACTACTACCAAGATTCATTAAAAATAGACCACTCTTCAAGGGTGCATGACCATAAAAGATATTATTCATATAAATAGAACAACCATTATTCTCTGATTTAAATGAATAACCGTCTCGCATCAAACAAGATCCAGATATAATGTTCATGCTTAACGCTGGCACCAAATAACAATTATTTAGGTCTAATACTAATCCCGAAGGTAGATGTAGAGGTAGCGTGCCGACGGCGATGACATCGACTTTGGAACCATTTCCCACGCGCATCGTCACCTCGTCCTTAGCCAGTGTTCGCTTAATCCGTAGTCCCTGTTTCGAGTTGCAAATATTAGCAACAGAACCATTATCAAATACCCAGGTGCTACTGCGAGCTCTAGTAAGGTACACATCAATAACATGTATATCACATATACCTTTGTTAACCTTGCCATCCTTCTTATCCGCCAAATACTTGGGGCAGTTCCGCTTCCAGTGACCAGTCTGCTTGCAGTAGAAGCACTCAGTTTCAGGCTTAGGTCCAGACTTGGGTTTCTTCTCCTGCACAGCAACTTGCTTGCTGTTCTTCTTGAAGTTCCCCTTCTTCTTCCCTTTGCCCTTTTTCTTGAAACTAGTGGTTTTACTGACCATCAACACTTGATGCTCCTTTTTGATTTCTACCTCCGCTGCCTTTAGCATTGCGAAGAGCTCGGGAATTGTCTTATTCATCCCTTGCATGTTATAGTTCATCACAAAGCTCTTGTAGCTTGGTGGCAGTGATTGAAGAATTCTGTCAATGACGCTATCATCCGGAAGATTAACTCCCAGTTCAATCAAGTGATTATTATACCCAGACATTTTGAGTATATGCTCACTGACAGAACTATTCTCTTCCATCTTGCAGCTGTAGAACTTATTGGAGACTTCATATCTCTCAATCCGAGCATCTGCTTGAAATATTAACTTCAACTCCTGGAACATCTCATATGCTCCATGATGTTCAAAACGTCGTTGAAGACCCGGTTCTAAGCCGTAAAGCATGGCACACTGAACTATCGAGTAGTCATCAGCTTTGCTCTGCCAGACGTTCATAACTTCTGGTGTTGCTCTTGCAGGAGGCCTGGCACCCAGCAGTGCTTCCAGGACGTAATTCTTCTGTGCAGCAATGAGGATAATCCTCAAGTTACGGACCCAGTCCGTGTAATTGCTACCATCATCTTTCAACTTTGCTTTCTCAAGGAACGCATTAAAATTCAACGGAACAACAGCACGGGCCATCTATCTACAATTGACATAGACAAGCAAGATACTATCAGGTACTAAGTTCATGATAAATTTAAGTTCTATTAATCATATTACTTAAGAACTCCCACTTAGATAGACATCTCTCTAATCATCTAAGTGATTACGTGATCCAAATCAACTAAACCATAACCGATCATCACGTGAAATGGAGTAGTTTTCAATGGTGAACATCACTATGTTGATCATATCTACTATATGATTCACACTCGACCTTTCGGTCTCCGTGTTCCGAGGCCATATCTGCATATGCTAGGCTCGTCAAGTTTAACCTGAGTATTCTGCGTGTGCAAAACTGGCTTGCACCCGTTGTAGATGGACGTAGAGCTTATCACACCCGATCATCACGTGGTGTCTGGGCACGACGAACTTTGGCAACGGTGCATACTCAGGGAGAACACTTTTATCTTGAAATTTTAGTGAGAGATCATCTTATAATGCTACCGTCAATCAAAGCAAGATAAGATGCATAAAAGATAAACATCACATGCAATCAATATAGTGATATGATATGGCCATCATCATCTTGTGCCTGTGATCTCCATCTCCGAAGCACCTTCATGATCACCATCGTCACCGGCTCGACACCTTGATCTCCATCATAGCATCGTTGTCGTCTCGCCAACTATTGCTTTTACGACTATCGCTACCGCTTAGTGATAAAGTAAAACAATTACATGGCGATTGCATTGCATACAATAAAGCGACAACCATATGGCTCCTGCTAGTTGCCGATAACTCGGTTACAAAACATGATCATCTCATACAATAAAATATAGCATCATGTCTTGACCATATAACATCACAACATGCCCTGCAAAAACAAGTTAGACGTCCTCTACTTTGTTGTTGCAAGTTTTACGTGGCTGCTACGGGCTTAGCAAGAATCGTTCTTACCTACGCATCAAAACCACAACGATAGTTTGTCAAGTTGGTGCTGTTTTAACCTTCGCAAGGACCGGGCGTAGCCACACTCGGTTCAACTAAAGTGAGAGAGACAGACACCCGCCAGTCACCTTTAAGCAACGAGTGCTCGCAACGGTGAAACCAGTCTCGCGTAAGCGTACACGTAATGTTGGTCCGGGCCGCTTCATCTCACAATACCGCTGAACCAAAGTATGACATGCTGGTAAGCAGTATGACTTATATCGCCCACAACTCATTTGTGTTCTACTCGTGCATAGCATCAACGCATAAACCAGGCTCGGATGCCACTGTTTGGGAACGTAGTAATTTCAAAAAATTTCCTACGCACACGCAAGATCATGGTGATGCATAGCAACGAGAGGGGAGAGTGTTGTCCACGTACCCTCGTAGACCGAAAGCGGAAGCGTTAACACAATGCGGTTGATGTAGTCGAACGTCTTCACGATCCGACCGATCAAGTACCGACCGCACGGCACCTCCGAGTTTAGCACACGTTCAGCTCGATGACGTCCCTCGAACTCCGATCCAGCCGAGTGTTGAGGGAGAGTTTCGTCAGCACGACGGCGTGGTGACCATGATGATTTTCTACCGACGCAGGGCTTCGCCTAAGCTCCGCAATGATATTATCGAGGTGTAATATGGTGGAGGGGGCACCGCACACGGCTAAAATATCGTATATCAATTGTGTGTCCAGAGGTGCCCCCTGCCCCCGTATATAAAGGAGCAAGGGGGGAGGCCGGCCGGCCCTCGGGGCGCGCCAAGGAGGGGGGAGTCCTCCTACTAGTAGGAGTAGGACTCCCCTTTCCTAGTCCAACTAGGAAGAGAGAAGGGGGAAGGAAAGAGAGGGAGAGGGAGAGGGAAAGAGGGGCCACGCCCCCCTCCCCTAGTCCAATTCGGACTCCCCATGGGAGGGGGCACGCCACCTCCTGGGCTGCTGCCCTCTCTCTCCCCTTAGGCCCACTAAGGCCCAATACTTCCCCGGGGGCTTCCGGTAACCCCTTCGGCACTCCGGTTTTATCCGAAACTTCTCCGGAACACTTTCGGTGTCCGAATATAGTCGTCCAATATATCAATCTTTATGTCTCGACCATTTCGAGACTCCTCATCATGTCCGTGATCATATCCGGAACTCCGAACAACCTTCGGTACATCAAAACATATAAACTCATAATAAAACTGTCATCGTAAGTTTAAGCGTGCGGACCCTAAGGGTTCGAGAACTATGTAGACATGACCGAGACACCTCTCCGGTCAATAACCAATAGCGGAACCTGGATGCTCATATTGGTTCCCACATATTCTACGAAGATCTTTATCGGTCAGACCGCATAACAACATATGTTGTTCCGTTTGTCATCGGTATGTTACTTGCCCGAGATTCGATCGTCGGTATCTCGTTACCTAGTTCAATCTCGTTACCGGCAAGTCTCTTTACTCGTTCCGTAATACATCATCCCGCAACTAACTCATTAGCCACAATGCTTGCAAGGCTTAAAGTGATCTGTATTACTGAGTGGGCCCAGAGATACCTCTCCAACAATCGGAGTGACAAATCCTAATCTCAAAATACGCCAACCCAACAAGTACCTTTGGAGACACCTGTAGAGCACCTTTATAATCACCCAGTTATGTTGTGACGTTTGGTAGCACACAAAGTGTTCCTCCGGTAAACGGGAGTTGCATAATCTCATAGTCATAGGAACATGTATAAGTCATGAAGAAAGCAATAGCAACATACTAAACGATCGAGTGCTAAGCTAACGGAATGGGTCAAGTCAATCACGTCATTCTCCTAATGAGGTGATCCCGATAATCAAATGACAACTCATGTCTATGGCTAGGAAACATAACCATCTTTGATTAACGAGCTACTCAAGTAGAGGCATACTAGTGACACTCTGTTTGTCTATGTATTCACACATGTATTATGTTTCCGGTTAATACAATTCTAGCATGAATAATAAACATTCATCATGATATAAGGAAATAAATAATACTTTATTATTGCCTCTAGGGCATATTTCCTTCACCGGATGCCGAAGCCCTAGCGTCCTTTAAGCATGGCATCTGCGACGAATGGCTCGCCCGTCACCTCGGCCAAGAAAAGCCGAAGTCTATGGCGGCCTTCACGGCACTCATGACCCATTTTTGCACGGGCGAGGATAGTTGGCTGTCACGTAGCAATAACAACGCAAGCGATGCCGGCACCTCTGAAGCCAAAATTGCAATGGCAAGCCCCGACGCAACAGGCACAAGCGTCGAAACAATAGTGACAACACCGATGATACGGTGGTCAATGCCGGATTCTGTGGCTCCCAGTCCGGTCAGCGGAAGAAGCCATACAATAGGAACAATTCGGGCCCATCCAGCCTGGACCGCCTACTCGATCGTCCATGCCAAATCCACGGCACTCCTGATAAACCAACCAATCATACCAACAAAGACTGTTGGGTTTTCATACAGGCCGGCAAGTTAAATGCCGAAAACAAGGAGAAGGGATCGCAAAGCGAGGACGATGACGATGAGCCCCGACCACCGAACACAGGAGGACAGAAGAAGTTCCCTCCCCAAGTTAAAACGGTGAACATGATATACGCTACCCATATCCCCAAGAGGGAACGCAAGCACGCGCTCAGGGATGTCTATGCGATGGAGCCAGTCGCCCCAAAATTCAACCCATGGTCTTCATGTCCGATCACCTTTGATCGCAGAGACCATCCGACCAGTATCCGTCACGGCGGGTCAGCCGCACTGGTCCTTGATCCAATCATCGATGGATTCCACCTCACGCGGGTCCTAATGGACGGAGGTAGAAGCCTGAACCTGCTCTATCAGGACACAGCACGCAAAATGGGCATTAATCCCTCAAGAATTAAGCCCACAAGGACTACCTTTAAAGGAGTATCCGTTATGGAGGCCAGTATCCGTCATTGAGGCCCGTTGTACGGGCTCAATCACCCTCGAGGTTGTCTTCGGATCCCCGGACAATTTTCGAAGTGAAGAGCTGATCTTCGACATCGTCCCCTTTTGCAGCGGCTATCATGCACTACTGGGACGAACCGCATTTGCGCGCTTCAACGTGGTGCCACACTACGTTATGTTAAGCTCAAGATGCCCGGACCACGCGGCGTCATAACGGTCAACGGAAATACGGAACGCTCCCTCCATACAGAGGAGCACACCGCTGCGTTAGCAGCAAAAGTACAGAGCGACCTTCTCAAACAGAACCTTAACTCGTCGACCGAAATCCCAGACACTGTCAAACGAGTCCGGACTACTCTGCAGCAGGACAACGCAGCTCGTCAAGAGCTCGATTAGCAATTTGGCCTCCATCCCAGTCCCAACAAAGTGGCGGCATTTGCACCACGCGTACATAACTACGCACTCAAAATACCATGGGCATAGACGGAGGCATAACTATCTTGTGATTCATAATACGGCTCGACCGCTCCTGGACACACATACTTTCGATTTTTCTTTTTTTTATCCTGTCAGGTTTCTTTTCTGCAGGCTTCTTCCGACGACCTGATCATTGGTCCTCTCGACAGGACGGATACAACAAGATGGCAAGAAGCACTGGAGTACAAGGGAATTTTTAGGTGGTCTCTTTAACGATCACTCCACCTGTTTTCAGGGCCGGCACGCAGCTCTCCCTTGGTAGTGGCATGTTAAATAGCCCGGTTGCTTATTGCACCACCTGTACGAATACGCTTTGACATATTAATCAAACTATAATGGAAACAGTTTGCGGCCCAACTTCTGCGGCACTAGCTTACTACTCCCTTTTTTTCCTTCTTTGATAATCTTCTCAAAGTTGCGCACGTACACTTTGGTACGCTTTAATCTGCCAGGGGCTTCATTGCGACCCATAAAACAACAACAAAGTCCGAACACTTTTTACAATGTAGTTCGGCACCCCAAATTTAGCATTATATGCATTGGCTCCGAATCATGTCTTTGGTTAATAGTTGGGTTGCCCGGCTCCTGTGCTTACTACCTTACGTTCCGCTATATCGGCTAGGGTAGTAAAGGGAGAACTACTGCGATTGTGTCCTGGTTTATCCGGATGAGCACCTCAGTAGAGAAAGCCGAAAACTGACTGTCATGATGCGGCGAGAGCTGGTCAGCTCTTCGGAGGTTTCAAATCTTTAGCGATTTTTTCCGCATTATGCGAGGGATCGGTTCTTACCCGATCAGGTGTTTACAGTACCCTAGTTCGGATACTAGGGGCTGCGCCTAAATTTTCATTGTCAAACTCCTATGGCTAAGTGAGGGTGATAAAGCCACATAGTCTGATTGCTTGGTTCGTTGCGCTAAACACCTCCTTCAAGGACCAAACAATTCGATCAAGAGTGTTTAGATTACATCGCGAACATCCCCGTACTACCTACGTGGGGGCTGAAGCCGACGATTGGCCAACGCTCAAATTTTCATAAACACGGCCGCACAAGAGGTAAAATATTAAACAGGCATTATATTACATAGCCGAACCTGTTTCGTAATACAGGGCGAGACAATATGAATATATTCATTCAAAGATTACATCCTTCGCACATTGCTCCGCCAAAATGCGGGATCCCTCCAGGACATCGCTAAAATATCGCTCCGCGTGTGGTGCTCCGTGCTCGCGGGCGGTCCCTAGGTTGCGACCGTGACGGCGTTCATCTTCGTCCACTGCATCTTGACATAGGCGAAGGCCATCCGCGCACCTTCAATACAGACCGACCGCTTGATGGCGTCAAGCCGAGGGCAGGCATTGACTAGCCGCTTCACGAGCCTGAAGTAGCTGCTGGGTATAGCTTCGGCAGGCCACAGCCGGATTATTAAATCCTTCATGGCTAGTTCGGCCACCCTATGCAGCTCGACCAGCTGTTTTAGCTGATCGCTAAAAGGCACCGGATGTTCTGGCGCAAGGTATTGCGACCAGAACAGGTTCACCGTTAAACTCCCCTCTTCGGCTCGGAAGCATTCCGCAGCGTCAGAAACACTGCGCGGATGATCCGCAAACGCCCCTAGAGAACTCCAAATCCGGGTTAGTAAGAGATATATCTTCTTCACATACTTGCTTTGCATAATAAAAGCATTACCCGCGGCGATTTTCTTGGCCTGTTGGATCTCTCGGAGGGCGCTTTGGGCTTTGGCCCGGGCCTCTTGTGCGCCTTGGCAAGTTCCGGTCTATTGAGCCGAAACATCGCGTTCCAAGGACTCGCACTTCTTCACGGCATCCTGGAGTTCCTGCTGGACCTCATCAAGCCTGGCTTCGTGCTTCTCACGAGCGGCTTGTTCCTTGGCAAGTTTCTCTTTGGCCTCGGCCAACGCCTTCTTAAGGACCTCGACCTCGGTCACTGCTCCTACAAATATCATGGCACTTCGGTCAGCACACATCATTTACTCTTTTCGAATATACAGCAAGCCACCACATACCTTGCTTGTCCTCCAACTGCCTTTTCACAAGGCCGAGCTCTTCTTCGGCCCGCTCCAGACTGTGCTTTAGTCCGGAGACCTCAGCAGCATGAGAGGTTGCGGCCAGCAACGACGCCAGCACATTCAAACAAGACATATTTAGTTTGTTTCCTACGAAAATTACTTGATCCTCTGTCGGGCTTTTCTTTCCGAACACCGGACAGTGTCTCAGGGGCTACTTTCTATACCATGACTTTTTCTTTTGTGTCGCTTACCTCAAAGCCTGTCAGCAGACTGGTGCAGGCTTTGGACAGTCTGCTCTTGACGGACTGAACCCTCTCAAGCACCGTAACCATAAGGACACGGTGTTCCTCCATAATGGAAGCGCCTCGTAGCGCTTCCAACAGATTGTCTGGTGCCTCTGGTTGGACAAAGGTCACCGGCGGAACAGGCACACCTCCTCCTCTTGAAGGAGGCTGCTCGCCGGATTCTGGAGCCGTATAGGACTCCGGAAACGTATTCGGCTGGGGGCTGAATTGGATATGGCCCCCATCGCTAGTCTCCATGGGGGCTTTCTCCCCGTGTGTCCAGCGGCCGAGGAGTCATCCTCTTGCGCCACCTTGACGGCCTCCTGAACTTCTCCCTGGCCGGGGAAGGTCCTTCGGGATAGCACCTCGGCGTCGCCCTTAGCCTGGGGAGAGTGAGCCGTCGGTGGTGACTCGCTGGCCATCGCCTTCGAATCCAGCGAATCCCCCGATGAGGATCGCGGGGAGCTGTCGCGGGCCGGACTGCAATTTCATAATTCAACTTATTAAAACTATGAAGTAGAGAGGCCGGATATATGGACGCATAAGGGGTTTTAGCACTTACGATGCGGCCGGGGGCTTGTTTCGGGGGCATGGCTCTGGGTTGCTCTCAATGTCCCACGCGGAGTTATCCACGAAGGAGCTCTTCCCCCTCTTGGGCGCCTTCACCTCCAGATTTGTGGAGGCCGCCCTCTTCTTCCTTCCCCCATCAGGGGGAGAGTTGCTTTCTTCCTCCTCCTCCTCGTCGTCTTCGGCAGCAGAGGAGTGAGTCTTGTCTTCGGACGACACGTCCAAAGCTCCCTTGTGGCGGGGGCCACTCCGGGCCCCCTTGGCCTTCTTTTTGGCCTTCTTCCCCGGCGCCTGATAGGGCACCGGGACCAGCATCTTCGCCAGGAGCGGGATGACTGGTTCCTCAGGCAGCGGAGCCGGACATCAAATCCGCTCCGCCTTCTTCGTCCAGTCCTGAAAAATAAATGGTGAAGTTTAGATATCTTTATCATTGATCAAACAAGTAGAGGACATACCTTGAGATGTGAAGGACTTACTGCACTGGCAGGATGGGCAAGATCGTGCCCACGGTCCGAGTCTATGTCCGGTGGCGTCTCATTGCCCTTAAAGAGCACCTTCCAGATATCTTCGTGCGTGGTTCCGTAGAACCGTAGCAAGGTCTGGTGCTTGGCCGGATCGAACTCCCATAAGTGGCAAGCCCGGCTCTGGCACGGAAGGATCCAGCGAACTAGCATCACCTGGATCACATTGACGAGCTTGATATTCTTGTCCACCATGCTCTGGATGCGCGTTTGCAGTGTCGTCAGCTCATCCGACGAAGGCCAATTCAGGCCCTTCTCTAGCCAGGAGGTGAGCCGCATTGGAGCCCCGGACTTGAATTCGGGAGCTGCAACCCAGGTGGCGTCGCGGGGCTCTGTGATATAGAACCAGAGTTTCTGCCACTCTTTGACGGTCTCCACAAAAGTACCCTTAGGCCATGTGACATTGGGCATCTTTCTCACCATGGCACCTCCGCACTCCGCGTGTTGGCCGTCCACCACCTTCGGCTTCACGTTGAAGATCTTGAGCCATAGTCCGAAGTGGGGAGGAATGCGGAGGAAGGCCTCGCACACGACAATAAATGCCGAGATGTTGAGGAAGGAGTTTGGGGCTAGATCATGGAAATCTAGCCCGTAATAGAACATGAGTCCGCGGACGAAAGGGTGGAGAGGAAACCCTAACCCGCGGACGAAATGGGGGATGAACACCACCCTCTCATTGGGCTTCGGGTGGGGATGACTTGCCCCTTGGCCGGGAGCCGGTGGGCGATTTCTTTTGCCAGATACCCGGCCTCCCGAAGCTCAGTGATGTCCTTCTCCTCGACGGAGGAGGCCATCCACTTTCCTTGCGCTCCGGATCCAGACATGGTCGAGCGCTTTCTTGTGGCGGAAAAGATGAGGACTTGGGCACTGGAGCTTGAGAGTGGAAGGGGAGAGAAAGAGAGAAGGCGTGGGTGAAGAAAGGAAGTCCTTATCTCCCTATAAAGGCAGTGAATATCAAGCGCCTCCCCACTCGCCTTAAAACTCGCCTTTTCCGAAGGGTTGTGCGAATGGCATGGTTGGATTACCCATGCCCGTATTGATGAGAATCCCGCAATAAGGGGACGTGATCTCTGCTTTGACAAGACGTGCCAATGAGACCGCATCTCGAAGCGGCAGGTCGAAAAACGGTTCAAAATAATGACCGGGTGATGACGTGGTGTCGCATTACCAAAAGTTGTCAGCAGATTGGACTCGTGGAATATTATACCCTCTACGGTTGTGTGTGGAATTTATTTTGCAGGGCAAGACACGTTCGTTGTGTCTGAAGACTGTGTTGGAGTATTCGGAGAAGGAACCCGTCTTGCAATGCCGAAGACAAGCTGCATGTCGGACAACTCGTCATTGAAGCCTGGTTCAGGGGCTACTGAGGGAGTCCTGGACTAAGGGGTCCTCAGGCGTCCGACCTGTTAGACATGGGCCGGACTGATGGGCTGTGAAGATATGAAGACCGAAGACTCTCTCCCGTGTCTGGATGGGACTCTCCTTGGCGTGGAAGGCAAGGTCGGCGTCCAAATATGAAGATTCCTTTCTCTGCAACCGACTTTGTACAACCCTAGTCCCCTCCGGTGTCTATATAAACCAGAGGGCTTAGTCCGTAGAGGATGAACCATCATAATCATAGTCATACAGGCTAGACTTCTAGGGTTTTAGCCATTACGATCTCGTGGTAGATCAACTCTTGTAATACTCATATTCATAAAGATCAATCAAGCAGGAAGTAGGGTATTACCTCCATAGAGAGGGCCTGAACCTGGGTAAACATCATGTCCCCTGTCTCCTGTTACCATCGACCTTAGACGCACAGTTCGGGACCCCCTACCCGAGATCCTCCGGTTTTGACACCGACCGTGATGGTGCACTTGGACCACCTAAGCGGACGCGTGGCCTCGGGCCTGGGGAGGGTTGCGTTCACCTCACTGGCGAACTGCTTGAAGATGCGATGAGAGGCTAGGGCCTGAGCGCCACCCAAGATGCAGGCGATGGCACGAGGTTCCTGGAAGCCCCCAGCCCCCTCGTCCTGGTGGGGGTCGTTGTTCCTTCTTGGTGGCGGTGGCAGCGGAGGGAGGCCGACATTGCCCTGAGGATGGTCCTCACGAGGCTGGTCTCTCTAGGCGCCCTCGCAAGGCTGGCCTTGCCAGTGATCCTCACGAGGCTGGTCGCGCCACTCCTGGCGGGGGCCGCGGTCGTCCCAGCGTCCTCCATTTCTGCCTCATCTGTGGCTGTAGCCTCGGTCGTTGCGCTCGGGGCGTCGACCGAAGCGCCCGTCGCGGATGGCCCTAAGCTCTTGACAATCATTGGTGTTGTGGTTGTGTACATTGTGGAAGGCGCAGAATGGGCGGCTGCCCTTGGATGACTTCGGGTGGTCGCAGCCGCGCTTCATCTCTGGTTCGGCTGCGAGCATGACAGCCCCCTTGCGCTTCACATCCTTGGCCTTGGCCTTCTTGTCTTCTGGGTCGGCCACATGGAGCTCGAGGAGGGAGAGACGGCCTTCCTCAGCTCTCGCGCACTTGGTCGCCATGTTGAACATCTCCAGAGCCGTGCACAGGTCCTCGTGGATGGCGAGCTCCTCCTTCATCTTGACATCACGGACACCATCAGAGAACGCTGAGATGATGGCTTCGTCCGAAACCTTGGGGATCTTGAGGCGAACGTTGTTGAAGCGCTGGATGTACTTCTGCAGGATCTCCCCTGGCTGCTGCTTGATGCGCCGCAGGTCACCCGCCACAGGCGGGCGATTGCGCGTCCCTTGGAAGTTGGCGACGAAACGCTCGCGCATCTCGCCCTATGAGGAGATCGATCCCGCGGGCAAGCTCAGGAGCCACGAGCACACGCCATCCTTGAGGGCCAAGGGAAACCAATTCGCCATGACCTTCTCGTCGCCGCTGGCTGCCTCGATGCTCAGTTCGTAGAGCTGCAGGAACTCTGCAGGGTCGGGGATGTCGTCGTAGCATGGAGGCAGGTCAGGCTTGAACTTGCCCGGCCAGACGACGCTGTGCAGCTCGGGGGTGAAGGCGCGACAGCCAGCGGGGGTCACTGGAGCCTGTCGTGGTACCCATGCGCCGCAGCGGCGCGCGGTCTTGACGTGGTGGTGCAGGTAGCGCGGGAGCATCCGCTTGCGGCCGTTGGACCTCCTTGCAACTTTCTTCTTCACGCGCGGGCGCCCCGCGCGCTGGGTCACGCCGCGGGGTCGGGCGTCTCGGTCCGAGGACGACATCTTGCGGGGAGGTGGCGGAGGCGCTCCATGGGCTACGTCGCCTGCAGCGGGAGGCGGGCGAGGCAGCGAGAGGGACGGTGCAGGACAGCTCCCAGCAGCGCTAACGAGCTCGGCGATGCGGTCCAACCAGTCCTCATAGAGGTCGTCGACGGGGCGGTAGCGCAGGAGCTCGCGCGCCATGAGTAGCGCAGCCTGTGTGTCCTTGGGCCCGCGACGAGCGTGAGACGGCGAGCCGGCCAGAGTCAGTGACGGGGTGGCGGTGCGTCCGTCCCTCCGCACAGAGGGGTGCAGCGACGAAGCTTGTTGCTCGTTCCCCGCCGGGCCGGTGGCGGCGTTGGCGGCAGGTGATGGAGAACGACGGGGAGGCCCGCCGACGGGCGCTGTCTGGGGGACGCGCGCGGCGAGAGCGGCTCGACGCTCAGCATGGGCTCGGCGAGCATCAGCCATGGAGACGGTGGAGCGGCAACGAGTCGATCGACAGGAGAGAAGCTTCGGCGCACCCCTACCTGGCGCGCCAAATTTCGGATTTGGGGTTCCGCAGACCCTTGAGAGGTTCGAACTCTGGGGTGCGCACGAAGAACTCTCTCTCCTCAGTCTGCCCGCTAAGCGATCCCACGGCCTAGCTCGACGAACCCAAAGAACGAGGGACACAGGGATTTATCCTAGTTCGGGCCACCTTGCGGTGTAATACCCAACTCCAGCTTTGTGGTGGATTGCCTCGAAGGGCTGAGGATGAACTAGTACAGTGGTTGAACAGCCTCAGGAGGTGAGATGTTCTTGGGCTCGATGAGCTGGTGGGTGTGAGGATGGTCTGAATCATCCCTCCTCCTCTACGGTGGTGGCTAGGTCGTATTTATAGTGCCCTTGGTCCTCTTCCGAAATGTAGGTGGGAAGGGATCCCACAACGGCCAAATTTGAAGGGAGACAACTAGTATAAGCTATCCTGACAAAAGTAGTCTTCGCCTGCCAGAGGCTCTGGTGGTGACGCTGTAGTGGGCTCCGCAATGACCTCCATCCTGCCGTCCTGGCGGTCTTGGTCTCGTTGCACCGGAATGGTAACCTTTACTTGACACCTCGGGACTCCGCGCCTGCGCTTGCCTCCTTAGCACCAAATAGGAAACTGGTACACTGCGCCCGCTCGCACCCGCCTGGCCTTGGTCGTCATGGCTCACGTCACGTGAACCTCGCGAGGTGCTCTGCATGGATATCTCCGCTCCTCGGGAGCCAGCCTAGTGAGGCAGCCCACAAGGAGGTCTTGGTGTCGTCTGCCTCGCGAGGCTTGGCCCCTCGCGAGGGTCTTGAGTAGTTGCTGCTGAAGCTGGGCCGTACCGGGCCATTGATGGAGCCATGCCACGGGCCGCAGGCAGGCAAGTCTGGGCACCCCTGTTCCTAGGACGCCGACACTGGCAGGAGCCATGGTTCATCGTTCGTACGGTAAACTGAAGAAACTTCCGCCCAAGTTTCATCGTGCATGGTAGTGGAATGTACTAGATATAGACCACATCCATTACGCTGCAATGGATGGCTACCTTTGTTTCAATATCTACAAGGGTTGGATGAAGAGCAAGAGCCAAGTGTGCGGTTCAAGCAAAGAAGTATCGGCCAAGAGGAAGAGGGACAAGGACAAAGTCGAGCACGTGGACGAGGAGTCTGAGTATGGTGGCAGTGTCGTTGCTCATGGTGGTTCTTATGCAGTGTCTACCGGATTAGTTGCTTAGTTTAATTTCAGGTGTGCTTAGTTTTATTTGAGGGGTGTGTTGTGCTGAGCCCCCAGCAGAACTATGTTATGTTCCTTCTCGTTACTTTAACTCTTCAATACGTACATACTAGTATTTCTTATAGTTCATCTTTTAGTTGGTATAGTACTACCACTCATTTCTTCACATTATATATGTACAATATATATAGCCAACATCATATAGCCAGCAGTTTAGTTGTCAAAGAATTTCAGGGTGCTTAGTTTCGTCAAAGAATTTCAGGGTGCTCAGTTTTATTTGAGGGGTGTGTTGTGCTGGACACCATTATTGTGACCCAAATATCTTTTTCCATGTTATAATGACATAAATACCAATGGACCAACGTGCCAGCTCTCCCTCTATCTCACTATAGTAAAATAAAGTGTGGGGCCTACTTGATCCCAACAGCGTTCTTATTTTCCTGTAAAATTATTTGCTTGGTTACTCCTGACAAGCGGGGCCACACTTATCATTGTGAGAATCGACTTATTTTTGTCATATAACATGGTCAACGGGTTTGACGTGAAAATAACAATGTCTAATGGCATTTTTGAGCAAACATCTAACTTAACGATGGCATTTTTTAGGTATCTAATTGCATTTTTGAGCAGGCATCTCACGGATCGATGGCATTTTTGAGTAGGTGTAACTTCTAATGGCAAAACTGAGTAGTGATACAAAACTAGTGGCATAAATAATAAGAACCCAGAATTAAATAGGTATGCTAATTTCTTTAATAGAATTTAGCAGCCCATTTAAGCATGTACTAGCTTTTTTAATAGTACTATATGCTTAATTTGGCGATGAGCGCTCTCTATATGTACCACCTTTTTTCTTTAATTTCATCTTGTTAGTTTCGCCTCCGCGGGTAGGGCGCTCCTGGGAGCCATCGCCTGCCCGTGAGAGATCTTTCGAGGTTTCTACGAGGCAGCGAGCCCTCTTTTTTTTGCAGCATTGGTTGCTGCTCCCTTGTTACAAGTAGTTCTCGACCTAGAGCTCTGCACACCGGCCATGGCAAGGACGGACGAAGAAGGACTTATGAGGAGGAAGGTAGAGTAATTTTCAGTTAGGTAGTTCCCCTTTTTATAACCAAAGTACTAGCACAAGTACTAAAACCTGCATAATGGGAACATGTTCAGGTTTGGTATGTACTAGTAGGTGTGAGTTGGCTTGCACTTAATTGTAGCACTAGTACTTTGGAATGTGATGGGAACAAGGTAAAGATTAATTGATGATTTTGGTTTCGAAGCCCGAAACGGCTCCCAGTGAGTTTAGTGGAACATAAATTTCAAGTACTCCCTCCGTCTCAGTTTACAAGGCTTGCACGTGTATCTAGGTCGTCAATGTAACTTATATAAAATAAATTGTTTAACATAAAAAATTATATCATAAAAAATACAATATTTTAAGTTTGTAATGATATATTTTTGGTAATGTATGCCTCTTATTAAGTTGGTCAAATTAACGAACTAGGTACACGTGCAAGACTTGTAAACTGAGATAGAGGGAGTACTACACTGCTCAAATGCGGTCGCACAAGTCAGTGATATAACTGGTCGTACATGTCAAACCAAGCCGATGTGTGTCCCTTTAGTGAGACGCGGGTCCGACCGACCGTCTGTTGGTGCGACCGACCGTAAAGTATTACGCGATGGAGACTTCTGGTTGTGGCATCGGTTGATTGTCACGACCAAGCATTCTAAAAGTAGTGATAAATCAATTACCATCTTTTTCCAAACGACCAAGTATTTTCACAGGAATACAATACATATAGATGGAGTGATTGTCAAGGTTGCAAACCGACATGGTGTTGCAAGTACACTGCATCAGCAACCGACTAGGTCACTGCATCGCTGGCGGGGAAGGAGGTCAGCTCACCTCGCCTACGATGCATGCCCAGCGGCGCCGCCGCAACTGCTCCCGGGATTTGGCTTCTGCTACCACCCATTTGAACAGTTGCACCGGCTGCTCATGCCATTGCGCAGGCATGCGCATTCTTTCCTCCGCAGTCGACTTCGTGAATATGATCTCTGCCATTAGCCCTAGCTCGAAATCAACGCGACGCTGCCAGATGCTGACATCCCTCAGCATCTCTCCCCTGAGATCGACTTGCGCCTCCGCCTTGTGCTACGCCAGGCGCAGCTCCTTGAAACGCAGCCTGGCATGTCCTCCGGCGCCACCAATCTGTGATTCCAGAGCAATGGACTCCTCTAAAACACATGTGGGTTTCGCTCAAAGGCAGCAGTGCTGCGGGCCACAGCGAGAGGGCAGCCCGCGGGATCCTGGGATCTAGGGGATTATCCATGGCGGGATCCGCCATGGTGGGATCCGGTGGGCGAGGCAGGGAGGTGAGCCTAGGCATTGGGAGAGCCCTACGAGGCTAAGATAAAGATAGTACTAGCTACTCCACTCTGTCCATATTTAAATACAAAGGCCACCAACAGTAGCCCTGGCAAAAATTGATCATGCTGCGTGCATCCTTGTTTATTGGCCCCCTTTTTTTTGTGCCACTTTTTATGACATGCATAAATATTATGTTACTTAAAAATATGGTCAAAAATTGGCACAAAATATGAAGGAGACCAATGGAAGTAGCAACCCGTGATTTAACTACTCGCATGCACACAGTGGAGTAGTAATGTCTATCTTCCTCCCTCACGTCCACTCAATTTGCATGCGCTGTATTAATTGACCATCAATGAAGTGAAGGACTTTACACGCGGCAAATTATCACATGGGGTGGATCTTCATACAAAAATGTGTCCCCCCGTGTACCCACGTGTGCGTGCGAGGGAATGAGTGCATGCGTGGCATGCATGCACATCTTCGCTTCGTGCATGTACCGCCAGTGTGCCTCAGAGAGGACGAGTACATTCTTCTGGAACCAGCAGCACGTCACTGTGATCAATCCACACAAGGAGGTCGCGACAATGCCTCGACATGTGCCAGGTGGCTTCATGAACTGTAAGAGAGACACTATGTAGCGTGTCATTGGAATTCTAATTTACATGTTTTGCACATACTCGAAGTACTAGTAAGGTACACGTGCATTGCACGCATCATATTTCGCAACCAAATTATGAATAAATACCACACTATAGCATGTAAGCTTTGAGTCATATATGCCTGATGTAGACGTTCGCCTAATTCTTATAGTTCATCTCAGTCAAAATCAATTAGTTTTTATAAAAAAGCTAGGGCCTCTTTGATTCGTAGGATTTCCAAAACGCGGGAATAGGAAAAACATGCGATTAGAGTGGAATGTCGTCTTGAATCCTACAGGATTGTACGAGTGTTTGATTGTGCATAGAAAAACGCAGGATTCTTTCAAAGAGGTTTGAGTGGATGGGATGTTTCCTATGAAATCTTGTGCAAATGAATCCTATGGAAAAATTCCTATGGTTTACAATCCTACGAATCAAACAACCAAGATAGGAAAAATTCCTAAGGATTAGAATCCTCTAAAATTCCTTTGAGAATCCTTTGAATCAAAGAAGCCCTTAATATATTTCATGATTCATGGAATTGTGCATTGTAAAGCATAAATTAAAAACAAATAATGGCGATTCAACTAAAAAAAGTTTGGGCAGTTATGATACGGAAGATTCTAGAACAAAGGAGAAGCACTTGTGTTTTGAGGTTTGTGCATTATGCTTAAGTTCAACCATGGAGTCTGCTAGATTGTACATGTGGCAAAATCCGGTGGGTTGGCTAGAAGATGGTGCGAGGGGCCAAGTGGAGGGAGACTATGAAGGAGTGCACAAGTGCGAGATCGATATTTAAAGAGAGGGGGTGAGAATGTGCGCTGTTGCGCGCAGTGGCGGAGACATGAAAAATAAATGAGCTAGGGGGCCAAGCATTTCTAATCCTTTACGAGGAGGGCCAATTCATCAACTTAAACCATTTTACCAGCAATTGTCTAATGATCACATTCATATTAGCCTCGATATATAGTGATGTTAGGGGGGGCAGGGCCCTTGCTGCCCCCGGTCTTCGCTACTGTGCGCGCGTCTGAGAGATGAAGCGGAAGGCATGGATGATGAGAGGGGGACGTTGGATTAGCTATGTAATCCTATATAGAGAGGTATATATTGATCGATGTGGATGTGGGAAAGAGGGTGAGACCTCACTAGATATATAGATTGATCGGTTTGTGTGGAAAACTGTTAAATACCTAGCTATATGTACACACACATAGAGGAACATCGATCGTTGCGCATGCACGTGAGAGATAAAGAATGCCCGATATGATGGAGAGGGGGAGGTGTGTGTGTGTGTGCATGCATGGGAGACCGACCTGAAGAAAAAGATTGCATGTGTGCGATGGATAATGCCGACTAGTAGTGTGTGTGCATGCATGCACGAGAGAAAGTTAGTGGTACAATTATAAAGAGAAGACGACTGTGTGGGTGTAAAAGACTAGGTGAGGTCATAATCAATGTAAAGTTGAATTCAAATATTTGAATAAGAGATGATGATGTTTGAAACCCATGCATGCATGAATATAACTAAGATATGTGTGGTGGGTTTGGAAACGAGCATGTAGTACTGTATACACATTGAACAAGGTCACACTTATTTGAATTTGAGATACCGATGACAGACATCGTTTGGCCACATTGCATCCGTGCATGGACACACTATTCTAATTGGAGATCATGGGTGGCTTTCGCATCACATATCTATATCTATACCCCTATATATTATATTTTATATTTTTTATATAGTGTGCAGATAACTTAAACTTTGAAATATGGTCGTTGGATGAAGCCAATCCGATGGTGCAGAGATGGAAAATTTGAGCACTACTGGCCGTTGGATATCATCTAGATTCGACTAGATTTTGCCACATGTACAATCTAGAAGACTCCATGGTTGAACTTAAGCATAATGCACAAACCTCAAAACACAAGCACTTCTTCTTTGTCCTAGAATCTTCTGTATCAGAATTGCCCAAATGTTTTTGTACATGATTTTCCATTATTTGTTTTTACTTTATGCTTTAGAACGCACAACTCCATGAATATTAAAATAGATTAGCTTTCTTATAAAAACTACATGATTTTGAATGAAACGAACTATAAGAATTAAACGAACATCTACATCATGCATATATGACTCAAAGTTTACATGCTATAATGTGGTATTTATTCATAATTTGTTTGCCAAATCTCATGCGTGCAATGCACGTGTACCTTACTAGTCTAAATGGTGTTTATGTGTGTGTTGTGCGTGTTAAACACATTGTACATAGTATATCATACATGGTTTAGATTCCGAACATCTAGCTAGAGCATACATGTACTATGATTTGAATTCAACATAAAATGGATATATATATTTGAATTTGAGATTGTATGTACATGTAGTTCGTATTTATATAGTATTTTACTTCTCCTATATTCATGTCATGTGTTGTGAAGATAATATTTAGATGGTTGTATAACTAACCCGAGTACAATCCCATTCAAACAGGGAAAATGTACTCAAATTTAGTCCATATGCTAGACAACACACATTGTTTTTTTTATTGTTGAGGGAAGTGCAAATTGTTTTGGTACTGTACACGTTATGTTTGTTGTCCCGATTTTTTTAGTTCTTTTGTTGTATTTGAATGCATTTCTAGTAATATAGTAAAACGGGACTTGGCTCTCTCTAGTGATGAGGTGCGAATTGTATTTTTTTTGGGTACACTTTAAGCTTGTTCTCCCAAAATTTCAAGCCGCGCCTTGTTATGCCAAAATTTCAAGTTAGCGTCTCTGTCTATCGTGCTGCAAAACTCCCGCCTCTTCAACCCGCGCCTTGTTACCCCGAAATATTTAAGATATATCTTTGTCTCGTTGTGCTCCGAAAACTCCCTCCATCTCAACCCGCGCCTTGCTATCCAAAAATTACAACGCGCGCGAAAACTCCCACCTCCTGCGAAATCCCGACACGCGAAATGCCCGTGATACCCCTGAACCAAAAGAACCGCCTAGCTCAAATCGGTGGGGGTAGTTTCATAACTTACCCCACATTTCAGACAAGTGCGTCCCTAAGCCATGGTTCCCCACTCCCATCCCATCCGCCCACCCATTCGTACACCAAGGCCGTGAAAACACGCGAAGCCCCACACCCTCCTCCGTCCGCCACCCAGCCGGAGCCTCTTCCCCGACAACGTCGTCCACAACAACACCTCGACGTCCCTCATCCACCGTACCAGATGAGGATCCGTCGTCGATCTCGTCGTCCCGCTGGTTCAGCCACCCCGTCCTCCACCTCCAAGGAGCTGCCCCGACGTCCCCCTCGTCTTTCGCGCGACCTCTATTCCCACACCGCCGTCTTCACCTGCACTACCGGAAGAGCAGTATCATCACCGTTTCCTCAGATGAAGCTGAGGCCTAATCGGCACCACCAAAGAGGTTGTACACTAATCACCGCATTTTCTTCTTGAATCGATCTCACGGTGCTGCCGGTGCTCGGTCCCGAGCAGACATGGTGCGGCTCCATCCACGGCGGCGTCGCCGGCCACTTCCTCCACAGCATTGCTCCCTCGGCGGCGACGTCCACATCAGTAGGAGATGCTGCTACTTTAGCTCTCGCTCGCGCTGCTGCTCTGCTCTTGCTCTCGGTCCCCTGCCTGGTCTGCTCTTGCTCTTGATCTTGCTCTTGCACTTGCTCGCGCCGCTGCTCTCGCTTTTGCTCTTGCTTGCGATGCTGCTCTGATTTGGCTACACTTTTGTCGACTGAATCGACTTTTGGGTCAGTCGATTTTCAGGGGGTGGGGGGTCTCGCCGGAGTTAAGGAAGAACCAGCCGCAGCGGGGAGGGTGGCTCGCCGGAGAGGTACCCCACTATCTATCTTAGGGTTCTGGGTGGGGGCGGTGGTCGCCGGCGGTGGTGGGGCGGTGGTGTGGGGATCGCCGAAGAAAAAGCTCGTCACAGGGGGGGCTAGAGGGATGGCCGGGGCGGCGGCGGACCGGCGGTGGGGAGTGGTTTCGGGGCGGGCGGGGCGATGCACCTTCGGCCACGGGCGGCGGGGGGGCGGCGGTTTGGCCGGTGGTGGCTGGCGGCTTAGGGGAGTGGAGGTTGAATATGAACTGCATGCCCTTGATTTCGTATCCAACGGCTGGAAAAACGACTGACGAGAGATGAAAAAGTCAGTCGACTGACGTGTAGCCTCACCCTGATGCTGCTACACGACCAGCTTCCCCGGCTCTCGCACGCGCTGCTGCTACTGCTTTTCTGCTACTAGTGCGTTCAATTTCGACAGTAAAATTCAGTTTCGGCAGCAAATTCAGTTTCGACAGTTAAGTTCAGTTTCGACTGTTAATTCAGTTTCGACAGTTAAGTTCAGAGATGAGCGGCTGATGTATTTTACATCTAGCACTTTGTGGTTATGTATTTTACATCATCTATTGGAGATGCTATTAGAATTCCACTCAGGTTAACGTTGTCTCTCTTGTCCTGCTTCAGCCTCGGCGTCGTACAACTCACCGGAGCTGCTCCAACAACGAAACCCTCCATCACAGCGAAGCAGTACCCCGGGCTCCATCTCTAGACGCCTAAGATCTTCTTCCCCTCCTCCGACAGCCAAGTCAGGCGAAGCATCCTCACCGACCAACCCAATCACGCTGAGATCGACATGGCTTCGCCAAAGAGGTTGTACACTTGTTGCATCTCTATTTTACTCTACATGTTATATATTGTCCACTGAGCACACGTAGTAACGTGAAATTCGATTATTTTATCATACTATATGACAAGAAGTGAGGTACCAGGCAACTTAGCTATCCGTGATGGACTCTCTTGAACGCCATCATTATTTATCTCTGCGCGTTTGAGCTGTGCATTTGTTGATGGGCCTGGGAGTTGAGCTAGTAGGGCAGCGGCCTGGGTCCAAAGTAGTAGAAGTAGCACAAAAACACTTTTTGAGTGTAGGCTTTTCCTTGCTCAAGCCTGCCTACTAGAATCGCCAGTGCTTGAAAGGAAAAGTGAGGGAAAAACATAGGAATTGGAAAGTTTCCTATGGTACTACTGTTCATGCATTTGGTTCAAAGGAATGGAGCAATGGAAAACTGTAGGATTTGTTCCTTTAGTGTCTCCTTGAAAGAAAAACCGTAGGAATTTTAATTTCCACTTGTCCTCCTTTTCAAATTCCTATTCATGAAGCACAAGACTAAGAGATAGTAGCATATTAGCATTATAACCGTACATTTTCTTGTGGTTTGACTTAATCTCACCATGCTTCTTTGCATCATGTGATCTTCCAATTCTTTTGAACCAAACACCCAGATTGGCAGAAATCCTGTGTTTTTAAATTCTCTGTTTTGCACGTGCATTCCTGTCCTATTCCTATCTATTTCCTATCCCTGCATTGTTAGAATACTCAAATTCAAACAGGCCCTTACACAATTACTTCTGTTATAGATATGTGTCAAAGAAAACCTTGTGTGGTTTTTCCTGCCCCTGCTGCGCTGTGTTCCACCCAGCTCAGCTACTCCAACAATGGAAGGGTTCACCACAGCAGGGATCCGCTCTCCAGACTGTATTTCGCCGCCTCAGATCTTCTTCCCCGCCGCCGGCAGCCACGACAACTGCATTACCATCATCAACTGAGCAGATGACCTTGAGGACTACACGGGTCCGCAAGAGAGGTCGCACTCTTCCGTGTCTGCTTATGTTATGCATCGCTTAATATGATGACATGCTACTTTATCATCGTGTTCACCTATTAGACTCCGAGTCAGGTCCAAACTAATGCTGAAACTTGAGTTTTTAAATGGTTGTGGGGTACATATTGGGGCAGCAATCAGTACTATATGTCTACTATCTGGTTAATCTCGGGTGTCTACTATGAGTTACATGTTGGGTGCAAACAAACATTAAATGAGCCATTATCTATATTTTTAACTAAAGCTATTATCTGCCTGCTATCATTGGTTCTGGGTCTATCAACAGTTTGCTACCATCACTCTGGATTTGTGCATGCACTCCTTACATAATCTCACTATGTTTCATTCCTATGTATGTCAGTTATCGTACACAACGGAACTGAACATGTAGAGCAAAAGAGACGAGACTTGCGTGGCAATAAATTTTCATGCAGACGTTGTTCCATGGTGGGTGCAAAGGCAACCCCCCTCCACCCATTTCGGATTGTAATCAAGAGGAAGATAACTGTTCTGAGGGGGATTCAGAAGGAGAAGACCACTCCTATTTACCCCCTGAGGTCTTCGCTCTAACTTGGCATGCTAATGTTGGTAATATCATGCATAAGGTGCCTTGCATTACTTACTTTATACATCAAATATGTCATCTGCTTAGTTTAGACATGCTTTGTATGAATGCCATCTGTTTAGTTTCTTTATCGTATATGTGAATCATGCAATGCCATCTTGTTTAGCCAAGCATCATATATGTGAATTTTGCAATGCCACCCTAGTTAGCCAGTCATCTTATATGTGAATTATATCATGCCATCATTTTTTTATTACGTGTTAAATTTGTCAACAATTATAGTACATTCAATTACTCTTCCTGTGCATCAGCCATTCGACACGGTCATGGAAAAATCTGGAGTGGAAACAAGATCTTCAGAGTAGACAATGCTATCGGACGAAGCGCATGTCTTGCTGGTTACGGATAGCTCCTCAGAGGAGGATTCAGAGACAGACGACCAGTCCTATCCCCCCCCCAAGGTGCATGCTCTAACTTGGCAGGGTTATGTTGCTCATATCATGCGTATGGTATCTTGCATAGCTATGTCATTTGCTTAGTTTATACATGCTTTGTGTGAATGCCACTTGTTTAGTGTCTAATTACCATATATGTGAATTATGCAATGGCATCTTGTTGCAAGACATTATATATGTGAATTATGCAATGCTATCTTGTTGCAAGGCATTATATATGTGAATTATGCAATGCCATGCTGTTTAGCCAAGCGTCATATATGTGAATTATATCATGTCGTCCTTTTTTGTATTTCTCGTTGCATTTGTCGACAATGTTTGTATATTCAATTGTGCTTCTTGTGCATCAGCCATTTGAATTGGTGATGGAGAAATCTGGAGTGAAAACAAGGTCTTTAGAGTAGACAATGCTACCTGCTGAAGCAGATATCTTGCTGGTTACAGATAGCTCTTCAGAGGAGGATTCAGAGGCAGATGACCAGTCCTATTATCCCCGTGAGGTGTATGCTCAAACTTGGCAGGGTTATATTACACATATCATGCATATGTTGTATTGCAATGCTTAGTTTTTACATCATATACACAATATTGAATGTTATCTCCTTAGTTGACACATCATATATGCGATTGCCCTCTGCTCACTTGCTTAGTATATAAATCAATATTTGAATTATATCATGCCACGATGTTTACATAGACAGCATGTATCTGAATTATGGCATGCCAACCCATTTTCTAAAGACATAATATAGTTATATCATCTCATCCTATTTACATAGTCATCATATTTTGAATTATGTCATTCTATCCGTGAATTATATCATGCCATCATGTTTCCATCAACGGCATGTTTGTGATTTATGGCATGCCAACCACTTTAATAGACACATCATATAGTTATATCATGTGGTCCTGTTTACATAGTCATCATATTTTGAAGTATGTCATTCTATCCTGTTTAGTTAGCCATCATACATGTGAGGTTGTGTCATGCTATCCTGTTTAATTAGCCATCATATATGTGAAATTATGTCCTGCTATTCTGTTTGGTTAGACAACATAAATGTGAATTATTTCATGCCCTGTTTTCTTCCCTACTATCCATTGCACCTGTCTATCTTACAATGTCTGTACATTCAATTACTTTTCTTGTTTATCAGCCATTTCAATTGGAGGGGGTGATGGCAGTATCTGTGGGAGTAAAAACATGGTCTTTAGAAAATATCGTGCTACCTGTCGATGCAGATAGAACCACAGTTGTACTTGCCCAAGAACTAGCCCCACCACACATAACCCAGCCTCACGCAGATTGTACCCCTACCCAGTTGGACAGAGAACCAGCTACACCCCTTTTAACCCCCAACCCCAGCAGATAGTAACCCAGTTCCAGTTGACACAGCACCGTCTCCACCACAGAGCACCCAAAGATGAGCAGTTAGTAAGGCAACTGCAGTGCCCAAAGCACGAGGACCACCACTCTGAACCCCAAGTCAATGCTTAAAGCAGAAGAAGAATTGTTCTCAAGTCAGCTTCCATAGCTATGGTTCATACTACTTTGCTCTTGCATCACTGTATTTACTCATAACAACTAATATCAAATTTGAAGGATGCAATTAAAACTCCAATGGCGCAACAGGTAAGTTTTAAACATGTTTCTTTACCGTGTTCGCTGTTGTAACTTCCTCTATGTTGATTTTAGTTTCAACCGAATAAATAGTTATGTTCTCATGCCATGCACATTACAAGTGTTGTTATTGTTGTGTAGTTTCCCACACTTATATTCTGTCTATGCTGCTTTGTCTTAAATAGATTTGATTCGAACTCTCTCTATCTTGATTTGGCAACATAAACTAGAATGATATAGACCATACAGTGACCATACTACATAGATATATGTTTGTTTCATGATGTTATCCGGTCCACCTTACTATTGAACTGGTTTACCAAAATGAGTTTCATATACAACATGGTTGATGTGTTTGTTTGTTTCTCTTTTAGAATGCGGCCAAAATATTGGAGAAGAGTACCCCGTTATGAAATGGTAAAGGAAGTAATGCAGATAAGGTTAAAGATAGTGAGACATCCCTGTTGGTATCCAAGAAAGCTGATCAAAACTATGTTGAAGACACTGAGACAACCCCAAAAGTCTTGTCTTGATGTACTGTTCGAGTTACTGGCTACTACTGCTGGCACCAGCTCTTCGAACTCGCTTCCTGACTTAGTTCGGTTTGTTGAGTCTCAACTTCAAATTGAAAGACATTGATCAGATGTTATGCGACAGGAAGCCGAAGGACTGAGGAAGTCCCTGCAGAATTCAGATGCATACTTTCTGGTGCAACAGCAAGTGCTGGAGGATTTAAGCGCCAAACAAGAGGAAGTTAATAAGCTTGCTAAGCATCTTGCCAGCATTATGGGTACCCAAGATATTGTTTCTTGAGCTCTTCTAAAGTGGTTTCAGTTCTGGACTTGTTTTGCTGCTGTGTTTATTTGCACAGGTTGCCAACTTTGACAACCAGTGTATATGATATGCTGCTTTGTTCCCTATATTTGCGCTGCTGGCGAACTTTGATGCCCAGTGGATGTAATATGTGTAATAGTCGTGATAGCCTAGCGTAAGTTGCTTGCTTATTTATTTCCTTGTTGTCTTGTTTATTTGTTTGTTTGCAGTCAGTGCAGTTCTTTTTCCGCGGGTTGCTAGTGGCCGCAATAACCTATTTTTTAAAACTAGGCCACAATAACCATGGGCTACATATTTACTGTAGTTACCATGGGCCTCCTACGGGCCGTAGAAACAATGGGCCTTCTAAGGGTTGTAGATACAATGGGCCTTCTATGGGCCGTAGCATCAATAGGCCTTCTACGGGCCGTATGATCGATAGGCCAAACATGGGACAATAACAGACCGCATTATCGGTCGTAAACGGGCTAGATTTGGAATCGTACGTTCATGGGCCGAGAATAACGGGCCGTCGTTAATCGGCCGTATATGATGACACTTTGAAAATGGCCCAACGGATTAACGGGCCGCAAAAGGGCCGATTGTAACCACGGTCTGAATTTGGCCCACAAGCAGAATAGGCCAGTAACGGGCCATCGAATGCTGGAAATGAGACAAAGAAGAAATAGGCCCTGAGAAGGCCGAAAGATAACACGGGTTGGAAACGGCCCCATGGAATAATGGGCCAATAATGGGTATAAAGCGGTACACTGTTCATTGCAGGCCAGATTCACCACGGGCCGTTAATGGGCCAAGAGTTACAAATGGCCTCGTATGGGCCGAAACACATCATGGGCCATACATGGGCCGGAAGTTACAATGGGTTGGAATCATATTGGACAGCCTAGATGAAGCTACTGGGCTTAATTCCGATAGGGCGTAACGGGCCGTGAGTTAGCGGGCCGTAAATGGGCTATATACGAACAGGCCGTTAACAGGCTTTCCGTGGGACGACCGTTACCTTTTGACCAAGTCAAACAGGCCAGCCTTTTCACCGGAATGGGCCTCTGTTGGGCCGTGCCATGTGTTGACGTATCATAGGCGTCTCCTGTCCAATGAATGGATGACATCTGTCCCAACAGTGAGCCAACACGTGTTTCCTCCAGCCAATGAGAATTTTACACGTGGAAAATCCTCATTGGTCCGGGCTGTTAGCGGGTTATCGGATCCAAAACCGGACCCGATAGCCTTGACGGTCACCCTTGACGAAAGCACTTCCATGACGCGCCATTTATCATCATGGAAGTGAACACTTCTGTGATGATACTTTTGGTAATGTTATGGAACACTTCTACGACAACACAGGTATGACTATCTTGATTCTGTCATAAAATCGTCATGGATGTACATGCATGACAAAAAACGTGACCTACTGTGACAAACATGTATCATCACGGAAGTGTATTTTTTTGTAGTGTCATCGTGGTGGCCACCGGGATGATGAAGATGGCCACCGGTGATGATTCCCCCCTCTGGCAGGGTGCCGGAACGGGCTCTAGATTGGTTTTCGATGGCTACTGAGCCCTGCGGTGGTGGAACTTCTGATCTAGGTTAACCCCGAGGGTTTTTGGAATATTTGAGAATTTATAGGGTAAAGAGGGGGTGTGAGAGGCCACCGAGGTGGGCACAACCCACCTGGGCACGTCTGGGCCCCCAGGCGTGCCCTGGTGGGTTGTGCCCCTTCGGGGCACCCCCAGGTGCTGTTCTGGCCCATTGGTGGTCTTCTGGTCGATAAAAAATCCACAAAAAAATTTGCGGTGTTTGGACTCCGTTTGATATTGATTTCCTGTGATGTAAAAAACAAGCAAAAATAGCAACTGGCACTAGGCACTGGGTCAATAGGTTAGTCCCAAAAAATGATATAAAGTTGCTATAAAATGATTGTAAAACATCCAAGAATGATAATATAACAGCATGAAAACTTCATAAATTGTAGATACGTTGGAGACGTATCACATGGCAAATAGTTGCACATATAGAGCTTCACATTGTGAAGAACTGAAATA
The DNA here is from genome assembly GCF_018294505.1 of Triticum aestivum. Taxonomy (NCBI): domain Eukaryota; kingdom Viridiplantae; phylum Streptophyta; class Magnoliopsida; order Poales; family Poaceae; genus Triticum; species Triticum aestivum. Next base: position 455,558,143 of record NC_057814.1, read on the forward strand.
AACAAGGCATAAGGCCATCACTAGCCGATCCTTTAAAAGTTAACGGACTAAAACCTTAGTGGATATATATACTCCAACAATTTTTGGCCGTTTCTGGTCGATCCCCTAAACTTAATGTTGTAAACTTCAATTTGATCAAGTTCAAAGGAGGTTCAACCGAAAGTAGCATGCATTCAAACCTAAACATAGATAGTTTTGCATAACCGAACATAAAACATAAATTTAAACTAAGCTAAACTACTTTTGGTCGAAGTGGAGGTTGAGCCAATCCTTCCTCATCAGGTTCGACGTGCCGCGAGCTGCGTCCGGGCCGGTGCCACCGTCGGGGTCGTTGGGGAAGACACTCCTTTACTCGTCGATGTCGATCTCCTCGTCCTCGCTGCCCACCTCGACGCCCTCCGCGCTGCCGTCCTCGCCGCCTTTGTCCTCGTCACCGGGGTAGAGCACGATAACCTCGCTACCCTCCGCGCTGGCAAAGATCACCTGCTCCGCCTCCATGAGCTCCGGGTGCGGCCGGCGGAGCTCTTGCATGTAGGCCTCTTCGGTGGCCTCGGCCTCGAGGCGCTCCCACGCCTCGCCGTCCTCCCACGCCATAGCCGAGCTCACCACCCCTGGTTCCGGCAGAACGAGGTCGACCGGACATGTGCCGAGGGGGAAATTGAGCCTAGTCGCTGCGTCGTGGTAGCAGACCTTCTAGCGGCCGTACTCTATGGCCGCGAGCTCGGCCGTGTGGAAGCTACCGAGCCACCGACAGGTGTGGGTCTCCTGATCCGTAATCTCGGCAACCCACGTCCCCCACCGCCGCTGCTGGACCCCGAGGTAGGACCTCATCGGCGGCCGGGCCCGAGGGAGGATGAGGAAGTCCTCGAACTGGCGTAGGGGTGCGGTGGCGGGCGGATCGGGCGACCGGCAATGGCGGATCAATAAAGAGCATGTGGAGGATGACAGGGACACCTCGGCGGCCAGCTCGCCGGCGTCGGGCGCAGAGGCCACGATAATCCTTCTTTTGGCCATCGGCTCCTCGAGCTCCCCGACACACAGGCAGAGGTTGAGGATGGAGGCGGTGGCGGCGGCGGCGAGCTACCAATGGTTTCAAGCGAGGGAGGGGTGGTGTGTGTCTGTGTGAGCGAAGGTTTTTGGGACTGTGTGGTGTGTGTGGAGGGGGGTGGGCAAGGTGTTGTTTGAGGAAATACCACTGCAACTGAAAATTTTACTAGGCGGGAGTAACAAGGTGGGGTTCCTAAAATTTTGGATCAAGGGCGAGCAGATATTTTTGATTGCGAGGGATGCAGAGGCGGGAGTAAAATGTCGGGGCAACTGAAAATTTGAATCAAGGGCGAGCAGATATTTTTGATATTGCGAGGGATGCAGAGGCGGGAGTAAAATGCCGGGGCAACGAAAAATTTGAATCAAGGGCAAGCAAATATTTTTGAGATTGCGAGGGATGCGGAGGCGGGAAAATGTCGGTGCAACTGGAGATTTGAATCAAGGGCGAGCAGATATTTTTGAGATTGCGAGGGATGCAGAGGCAGGAGTAAAATGACAGGGCTACTGAAAATTTGAATCAAGGGAATGAAGCAGAGCAGGAGTAACAGACATCGCACACGGTCCGCACATACTAATCATGTGCTATCAAACATTAAAACCTTCCGGGCGGTAGATATTTTCGAGATTACGAGGCAGTAGATATTTTTGAGACTGGGAGGCAAGCCTCATGGAGCCCAATCTAATGTGCTGATGTGAGGGACTGCAGGGCATGAGCGTGGCACACGGGAAGTCTGACCGAACCGTGTCTATTGTGTACCCAATCACAGAAGGTTTCCACATCCAACGTGTGTGGTATTTATAAATTTGGCAAAAAGAATAACGTGGGAGAGGGTCAGAACACGAACACACTTGCATGTGGACCAAATATATGTATGAAAAGGGTGGTTTGATGTTCGAATACCCAATGCACAACTTTGATGTGGCACCTATCGCACAAAAGCACAGTATTGCTAGTCAGCCACCCCCTACGAACCCCACTTCGTGTCAGCGGTAAGGGAATCCTAGCTACGAATGCATGCCCCAAAATAGCTAGGTCTGAAATCTCACCCTACCATAACACAAAACCTATAGGAGTCCATCATATATATATGGTCAAACTTCCCCTTTTGCTTCCCGACAAATGTGGACTGTGTGCCGACCCACAAATGTGTGCTTGTGGCGTGAGATGGGTGAGACCACATACGAACCACATGTGGGTGGCCCTACTATATGTATGAAAAGGGTGTGGTGTGTGATATTTAACTACCATTCACAACTTGGATGTGGCACGTGTGCCTCGGAAATAACCGGACTTCCCCGGCCCGACGGAGGTTGCAGGTAGCGTGAAGTAGCCCCCCCCCAATACATACACACGTCGGGGGGAGGGGATCTCACCAAGACGTACTGTAACACGGACCAAGCAGAATCCAACTTGTTCGTACAACCTCTCCCCGCTCATTGTTGGTCAAAGTGAAGGACATCCACACATGGCCCCACAAAATGGGCTAGCTTGTCGCCGATAACCTCGCGAGGGAGTACTGTATGATGACAAACCTAATAACCCACAAGTATAGATGATCGCAACAGTTTTTGAAGGTAGAGTATTCAACCCAAATTTATAGATTCGACACAAGGGGAGCCAAAGAATATTTGAAGGTATTAGCAGCTGAGTTGTCAATTCAACCACACTTGGAGATTAATTATCTAAAGCAAAGTGATCAGTAGCAAAGTAGTTTGATAGTTTTGATAGTAGTGACAGCAGTAACGGTAACGGTAACAGTGATAGTAGTAATTTGGTACCAAGTGTAACAGTGACGATAGCAATAGTAACTTAGCAGAAACAATATAAGATAAATTCGTAGGCATTGGATCGGTGACTTGTTGGATGATATTAATCATCTGACAGTTATAACCTAGGGCGATAAGGCACTAGCTCCAGTTCATCGATATAATGTAGGCATGTATTCCGTAAATAGTCATATGTGCTTTATTAAAAGAACTTGCATGACATCTTGTGTCCTACCCTCCCGTGGCAGCGGGGTCCATATTGGAAACTAAGGATATTAAGGCCTCCTTTTAATAGAGAATCGGAACAAAACATTAACACATAGTGAATACATGAACTCCTCAAACTACGGTAATCACCGGAAGAAGTCCCGGTTATTGTCACTACGGGGTTACCGGATCATAACACCTAGCAGGTGACTATAACTTGCAAGATCGGATCTAAAACATGGATATAATGATGAATTCATAAACGGTTCAGATCTGAGTTCATGGCACCCGGGCCCAAAGTGACAAGCATTAACCATGGAAAAGTCAGAGCAACATCAATCTAAGAACATAGTGGATACTAGGGATCAAGCCCTAACAAAACTAACTTGATTACATGATGAATCTCATCCAACTCCTCACTGACCAGCGAGCCTACGAAGGAATTACTCACTCCCGGTGGGGAGCATCATGGAATTGGCGATGGAGATGGGTTTGTGATGACGAAGAACGAAGATCCCCCTCTCTGGAGCCCCAAACGGACTCCAGGTCGGCCCTCCCGAGGAAGAACAGGGCTTGGCGGCAGCTCCATCTCGTGGATCGCGATAATTCTTTCTCCCTGATTTTTTCTCCGAAAATAGGAATTTATAGTGTCAGGGTTGAGGTTTGCGGGGCCACCAGGTGGGTACAACCCACCTGGGCACGCTAGGAGACGGGGCGCGCCCTGGTGGGTTGTGCCCACCCAGGTGCCCCTCTCCGGCAGGTCTTGGCTCTAGAAATTCTTATTATTGATATAAAAAATCCTCGCAAAGTTTCGTTCCATTCCGAGAACTTCTATTTCTGCACAAAAACAACACCATGGTAGTTCTGCTGAAAACAACGTCAGTCCGGGGTTAGTTTCATTCAAATCATGCAAATTAGAGTCCAAAACAAGAGGAAAACGTGAGGAAAAGTAGATACGTTGGAGACGTATCAACTCCCCCAAGCTTAAACCTTTGCTTGTCCTCAAGCAATTCAGTTGATAAACTGAAAGTGAGAAAGAAAAACTTTTACGAACTCTTTTGCTCTTGTTTGCATAAATAAGCTTAAACATTACCCAGGTTTTCAGCCAATCATTATAACTAACCATGTCGACAATAACTCTTAAAGATTATAATGACTCATATCACTGACATAATCAGCTAGCGAGCAATAATAAGATATCTCAAACAGCAACACGTTGTCAAAACAACCATGATATAATATGACAATAGTGGTATCTCGCTAGCCCTTTCTGAGAGCGCAAAACATAAATGCAGAGCACCTCCAAAGTTCAAGCAGCGACTAAACATTGTAATTCATGGTAGAAAAGATCCAGTCATGATGCACCCAACATTAGCTACAGACAATGCATAAATCATGACAGTTGTGCTCTACTCAGTTTCTGGCGCTTGTTTTAGAAGGTGGTGACACAACATAAAAGTAAAAAGATAGTCCCTTCGCAGAGGGAAGCAGAGATTTGCTGAGGTGCCAGAGCTCAATTTTTAAAACAGAGATAAATTATTATTTTGAGACATGCACCCTTCTTATTCACTTCACGACCATCAGTTATCAACATATTCCATGCTAAGCACGCTAGTGGCGGTTCCCAAGCGATAAAAGTAAAGGTTTACTCCCCCTCCACCAACAATCACATTCCACGGCTTGTCCGAAACAATGGGTGTCGTCCATACCAACAACAGACCCGAGGGAGTTTTGGTTAATTATTTGCATTTTTAGCTCGGGACTGGGAATCCCTATTACCGCCCTTTTCTCGTGCGATGGCGAGTGAATAAACACTTGACCTGAGAATAACCTGCTTAGCATGGAAGATACCGACCACCTCCTGTCGTTCCATGAACGATCCAGGCACACAAAAAGGATAATTTTTAGATGTTTTTAGAGGTGGCACATGCAAATTTACTTAGGACGGCAGGGTAATACCGCATATAGGTAGGTATGTTTGACTCATTTGGAATAACTTTGGGTTCAAGGTTTTTGATGTACAAGCAGAATGCCCACTTAGTACAGGCGAAGGCTAGCAATTTAGATTGAGAAGCGGCCAGCTAGAGAGCAACAACGATCATAACCATGCATTATGCATAAGTAACATTGGACACTAGCATGAGTAGGACATGGACACCATGAACATAAATATCATAGAGGCTATGTTGGTTTTGATTCAACTACATGCACAAACATGTGTGAAGTCAAGCCACTCGAACATTCAGAGGAGGATACCATATCATCATACTACATCACAATCATTTTAACGTTATGTTAATATCCAAGATAAATCATTATCAACTCCCAGCAACTTATGCATGGCATGAGAAACTATAATCTCTAATTGTCATTGCAAACATGTTTAATCATAATGGGTTGAATCATGGATACTAGGTTAAACATTTTTACACAAAGAGAACAAGTCGAGTTCATACCAGTTTCTCCCTACCACGGCCAGTTCATCGAATGTCGTCATTATTGCCTTTCACTTGCATGACCAAACGATATGAAAATAATAATAGTGCAAGAGTGCCGTGGACTAAGCTGGAATCTGCAAACATTTTATTCAACAGGAGAAGACAAGGTAAAATGTGTTCTTTATTAGTTCAACAGTTATTCATAAGAGAGCCACTCAACATTTTCATCGTGGTCTTCCCCTCCGTATAACTCGAATAAAAGGAAAAGAAATTCAGAGAAACACACTAAAATATTTTTGGAGTTTTTGGTTTTCTTGAACAAGCAAAATAAAAAGCAAAAACGAGAAAAACTATTTACACGGGAAAGCTCCCAACAAGCAAAAGAAGAACAAGGAAATCTTTTTGGATTTTCTTTTTAGTACTACTACTAGCATGCATAGAAACTAAATTACTACAACTAATTTTTTTGGTTTTTCTAAAGTTTTTCAAACACACAAGAGGAAAGCAAAAAAATAAATCTAAGCATGGATGATACAATGAAAAAGTGTGAACACCGACAAATAGAATGATATGCGTGAACATGAATATAATGTCGGTGAGAAACACATACTCCCCCAAGCTTAGGCTTTTGGCCTAAGTTGGTAATCAATCAGTAGCCTGGAGGGTAGTAGTCGGCGTGGTAGCTCACAGAGGCTCTTGGTGCGGATGTCTCGGCCTGCCGTGCTGCCACCACTGCTGCGTTATGAGCTCGGGCCTCGCTCTCGAGAATAAAGAGCAGCCGCAGGCAAATATGTGTGCACAACAGATGTTTGGTTAAACAATAGATTATAAGTGAAGTTATCAGCCTTTCCCTTGAGAATCTTAAGCTCTTTTAAGGTGTCAAAATCTAAATACTGCGAGGGTTAGGATAGGATCAAAGGGCAAAGGTGAAACACCCAGCCCTCGTGCTAAACGCGTGGCATAAATTCCACCATAGAACCAGCCATTGTTAGCATTATGCTAAAGTCTACGTGCAACAATCGCTCCAAGGTTATAATTCCTTTCACTAGTGAGAGCGGTGTGAATGAAAGAGGCTCAAGTCTAGCGCACGAAGTATGCTACAGTCCTGCTTGCCTACTATCCATTTCCCGTTAAATAATGCAAAATACTGAATTGCTGGAAAGTGAATGCTCTTTATTCTTCCTTGTCTCACTCCCCTATTTTCACCGTTAAAAAGGCTAGTCAAGAAAGACTCGAACTCAGCCGTTGGTGGCTCATCAAGCGAACCCCAAAATGGAAGTTTGCAATGGTAAGCAAAATTCTACAGTGGAATAGTAAATGGATTATCATAAAGCATAAACGATACCCTAGACTCACGTGGAAAATATTTAAATCCTTTAACAAATGATTCAGTGAGAAGTTGGCGTTGTTCACACTTATCTGAAAGGTAGGGACCAAGACCGGCATTGTGAACATACTGCTCAAATTCCTTCTTGATGCCCACACACACCATATAATCATCGCAAGGCCATAAGCATGTTTTGGTGGTGGCATCTCGTGTGGAACTTTCACTTGGTTCAACATAAGACCGGCGAGCAGAACCGTCACTAGAAGATGCCCCCGAGGATCGTCTCCTCGAGGAACTCCTTCCAAATAGGTTCATCATGTCCACGTACAATTTCTGAAAATAAAAATTTTGGGGTGACAAAAATTTATCAACAAAACTTTATGAAATTGATAGCAACTACTCATAGGGATACATAGAGGCCATAGCAAGCATTCAAACTACTTAGAACACTAAGAATTCAATATGCAAGCACATCTACAGCAGCACCAGGAGTAGCTAATTATTCAAAGTATAAACCACTAAAACAAAAACTAATTGGACAAATGGTGGAGTCACATACCAAGCAACAATCCCCCGAAACAGTTTCAGAAATGGAGCTTCGAGCAAAGAGACCGAAATCCGCGTGTTTGAGCTCAAGAACACGGGAGAGAGAGCAATGGAGATTTTTTTCTGGAGGTAAGTGATGATGTGGGATAAAGAGGTAAGTGAGGGGGACCACAACCCACCAGGGCGCGCCTAGGGGTCCTGGTGCACCCAGGTGGGTTGTGCCCACCTGGTGCACCTCCCTCTGATGTTATTTGCACCAGAAATTCAGAAATATTCAGGAAAAAAATCATGTTCAATTTTCAGGGCATTCCGAGAACTTTTATTTTTGGGTCATTTTTTATTGCACAGAAAATTCAGAGAACAGACAAAACATGGCATTTTATTTTATTTAGCTAATAAAAACAGAGAATAAAAAGTAAGGACAGAAGGCAGTGCTTACTAAATTCATAAACTTCATACCGCTCAAAAATGATCCATTAATAAGGTTGGTCAAGTCTTATTAACAACCACTTTCGATTAGCATGAAACCGAAGAACTTTCGTAAATCACTAAGTTACCTCAATGGGGATATGAATGTCCCCAACAATAAGCATTTCATATTTCTTTTTGATAGTAGGTAGAGGTATTTGAAAACTTCCAATAATGATTGTCAGAGATTTTTCAATAACATTAATACCATTCACTTGGAATTGTTTCTTCAGGAAGTGCACAGAAAGCTCATTACCATTAATATGAAAACTGACCTTGCTTTTATTGCAATCAATAACAGCCCCGGCAGTATTCAAGAAGGGTCTACCAAGGATAATCGACATGTTGTCGTCCTCGGGCATCTCAAGTATAACAAAGTCAGTCAAAATAGTAACATTAGCAACAACAACGCGCACATCCTCACACATACCGATAGGTATGGCACTTGACTTGTCAGCCATTTGCAAAGATATTTCAGTAGGTGTGAGTTTATTCAAATCAAGTCTTTTATATAAAGAGAAAGGCATAACATTAACACCAGCTCCTAAATCACACAAACCAGTTTTCACATAATTCTTTTTCACAGAGCAAGGTATAGTTGGTTGATACGTCTCCAACGTATTTATAATTTTTGATTGTTCCATGCTATTATATTATTTGTTTTAGATGTTTAATGGGCTTTATTATGCACTTTTATATTATTTTTGGGACTAACCTATTAACCGAAGGCCCAGTGCAAATTGCTGTTTTTTGCCTATTTCAGTGTTTCACAGAAAAGGAATATCAAACGGAATCCAAACGGAATGAAACCTTCGCGAGGATCGTTTTTGGAACAAACGCAATCAAGGAGACTTGCAGTGGACGTCAAGGAAGCAACGAGGCGGCCACGAGGCAGGGAGGCGCGCCCAGGGGGTAGGCGCGCCCCCACCCTTGTGGGCCCCTCGTGGCTCCACCGACCTACTTCTTTCGCCTATATATACTCATGTACCATGAAAACATCCGAGAGCACCACAAAACCCTATTTCCACCACCGCAACCTTCTGTACCCGTGAGATCCCATCTTGGGGCCTTTTCCGATGCTCCGCCGGAGGGGGAATCGATCATGGAGGGCTTCTACATCAACACCATAGCCTCTCCGATGATGTGTGAGTAGTTTACCACAGACCTTCGGGTCCATAGTTATTAGCTAGATGGCTTCTTCTCTCTCTTTGGATCCCAATACAAAGTTCTCCTCGATTCTCTTGGAGATCTATTCGATGTAATTCTTTTTGCGGTGTGTTTGTCGAGATCTGATGAATTGTGGGTTTATGATCAAGATTATCTATGAACAATATTTGATTCTTCTATGAATTCTTTTATGCATGATTTAAATATCTTTGCAAGTCTCTTCGAATTATCAGTTTGGTTTGGCCTACTAGATTGATCTTTCTTGCAATGGGAGAAGTGCTTAGCTTTTGGTTCAATCTTGCGGTGTCCTTTCCCAGTGAGAGCAGTGGCAGCAAGGCACGTATTGTATTATTGCCATCGAGGATAAAAAGATGGGGTTTATATCATATTGCTTGAGTTTATCCCTCTACATCATGTCATCTTGCCTAATGTGTTAATGTGTTCTTATGAACTTAATACTCTAGATGCATGCTGGATAGCGGTCGATGTGTGGAGTAATAGTAGTAGATGCAGAATCATTTCGGTCTACTTGTCACGGACGTGATGCCTATATACATGATCATGCCTAGACATTCTCATAACTATGTGCTTTTCTATCAATTGCTCGACAGTAATTTGTTCACCCACCGTAAATTATGCTATCTTGAGAGAAGCCACTAGTGAAACCTATGGCCCCCGGGTCTATTTTCCATCATATAACTTTCCTATTGCAATCTTTACTTTTCAATCTATACAAAAAAATACCAAAAATATTTATCTTACTATATTTATCAGATCTCACTTTTGCAAGTGGCCGTGAAGGGATTGACAACCCCTTTATCGTGTTGGTTGCAAGGTTCTTGATTGTTTGTGCAGGTACTAGGCGATTTGCGTGTATCCTCCTTCTGGATTGATACCTTGGTTCTTAAAAACTGAGGGAAATACTTACGCTACTTTGCTGCATCATCCTTTCCTCTTCAAGGGGAAACCAACGCATGCTCAAGAGGTAGCAAGAAGGATTTCTGGCGCCGTTGCCGGGGAGGTGTACACCAAGTCAAGTCAAGATTTGATCTCCCGACAACAAGCCATTTCTGGCGCCGTTGCCGGGGAGATCTACGCACAAGTCAAGACATAACAAGTACCCATCACAAACTCTTATCCCTCGCATTACATTATTTGCCATTTGCCTCTCGTTTTCCTCTCCCCCACTTCACCTTTGCCGTTTTATTCGCCCCTCTTTTCCGTTCGCCTTTTTCTCGTTAGATCTTTTGTTTGCTTGTGTTACCATGTGCCTTCTATATGCTTGCATCTTGGCTTGCTGAAAATCTATTGTTATGGATCCTCATCCTCTTGCTAATATTTTTAAAATATCCAATTATGATGAGTTTCGTGCTAGTGAGTTTCGTGCACTTGATTATCTTTATGAGGTTTTGCTTGAAATTCGTGAATCTGAAAATTGTGATGAAGTGTTGAAAGAAGAAACTTATGAAGTGATTCACGATAGCCCCTTGAATGAAAAGCATGATTTCAATGATTTTACTATAAATTCTCTTGATGTCAATTGTGCTAATAATATGCAAAACCCTAAGCTTGGGGCTGCTAGTTTTGCTATGTCTACTACTTATTGCAATGATCATGATTGGGGTGATTCTTCTTTTAAGCCCCATGATGAATATGAGATTGATAGTAGTGTTTGCAATAATATTAAAAGTGGGTTTGGAAGAGTGTCAACTTTAGATCCCACATATTTTGAGAATGTTCAATCTTATGAAGTTTTTGATAAAAGTGGGTTTGGAGAGGTCATGACTTTAGTTAATGTTAATCCCACTATTTTGGAAGAGTGTCAACTTTGCATACATGTGGATCGTGTTAAGAATATGTTTAGTGATAGCTATATTATTGAATTTGCATATGATCCTACATGTAATTATTATGAGAGAGGAAAATATGGTTGTAGAAATTTTCATGTTACTAAATTACCTCTCTTTATGTTGAGATTGCTTGTTTCTTTCCGCTTCCTTGCATATGCTAGTTTTTGCTTGCCTTGATAATTTGTTTGCCTATAAGATGCCTATGCATAGGAAGTATGTTAGACTTGGATGTGTTTGTCACGTGTTTTATGATGCTCTCTTTGTGCTTCAATTCTTGACTTTCATGTGAGCATCATTGAAATCTCAATGCCTAGCTAGGGGCGTTAAACGATAGCGCTTGTTGGGAGGCAACCCAATTTTATTTTTATTTCTTGCTTTTTGTTTTTGTTTAGTAATAAATAATTCATCTTGCCTCTGGTTAGATGTCGTTTTATGTTTCGATTAGTGTTTGTGCCAAGTAAAACCTATAGGATCTTCTTGGGTGATAATTATTTGATCTTGCTGAAAAAGTCAGAAACTTTCTGCTCACGAAAATAATTGTTGAAAATCATCAGAACGTGATAAAATACTGATTCCAATTGAAGTAGATCAATAAACAAATTATTTAGGTCTTCCTATTTTGGCAGAATTTTTTAGTTGCAGAAAGTTTGCGTTTGATAAAGATTACTACAGACTGTTCTGTTTTTGACAGATTCTGTTTTTCGTGTGTTGTTTGCTTATTTTGATGAATCTATGGCTAGTATCGGGGGGTATGAACCGTAGAGAAGTTGGAATACAGTAGGTTTAACACCAATATAAATAAAGAATGAGTTCATTACAGTACCTTAAGTGGTGATTTGTTTTCTTGCACTAACGGAGCTCATCAGATTTTCTGTTGAATTTTGTGTTGTGAATTTTTCAAGTTTTGGGTAAAGATTTGATGGATTTTGGAACAAGGAGTGGCAAGAGCCTAAGCTTGGGGATGCCCAAGGTACCCCAAGGTAGAATTCAAGGACAACCAAAAGCCTAAGCTTGGGGATGCCCCTCTTTCGTCTTCGTCTATCGGTAACTTTACTTGAGGCTATATTCTTATTCACCACATGATATGTGTTTTGCTTGGAGCGTCTTGTATGATTTGAGTCTTTGCTTTTTAGTTTACCACAATCATCCTTGCTGTACACACCTTTTGGAGAGACACACATGAATCGGAATTTATTAGAATACTCTATGTGCTTCACTTATATCTTTTGAGCTAGATAATTTTGCTCTAGTGCTTCACTTATATCTTTTAGAGCACGGTGGTGGTTTTATTTTATAGAAATTATTGATCTCTCATGCTTCATTTATATTATTTTGAGAGTCCTTTATAACAGCATGGTAATTTGCTTTGGCTATAAAATTAGTCCTAATATGATAGGCATCCAAGATGGGTATAATAAAAACTTTCATAAAAAGTGCATTGAATACTATGAGAAGTTTGATACTTGATGATTGTTTTAAGATATGAAAGTAGTAATATTAGAGTTGTGCTAGTTGAGTAATTGTGAATTTTAGAAATACTTGTGTTGAAGTTTGCAAGTCCCGTAGCATGCACATATGGTAAACATTGTGTGACAAATTTGAAACATGAGGTGTTCTTTGATTGTCATCCTTATGAGTGGCGGTCGGGGACGAGCGATGGTCTTTTCCTACCAATCTATACCCCTAGGAGCATGCGTGTAGTTCTTGGTTTTTGATGACTTGTAGATTTTTGCAATAAGTATGTGAGTTCTTTATGACTAATGTTGAGTCCATGGATTATACGCACTCTCACCTTTCCATCATTGCTAGCCTCTTCGGTACCATGCATTGCCCTTTCTCACCTTGAGAGTTGGTGCAAACTTTGCCGGTGCATCCAAACCCCGTGATACGATACGCTCTTCCACACATAAACCTCTTTATATCTTCCTCAAAACAGCCACCGTACCTACCTATTATGGAATTTACATAGCCATTCCGAGATATATTGCCATGCAACTTTCCACCGTTCCATTTATTATGACACGCTTCATCATTGTCATATTGCCTTGCATGATCATGTAGTTGACATCGTATTTGTGGCAAAGCCACCATTCATAATTTATCATACATGTCACTCTTGATTCATTGCCTATCCCGGTACACCGCCGGAGGCACTCATATAGAGTCATATTTTGTTCTAGTATTGAGTTGTAATCATTGAGTTGTAAATAAATAGAAGTGTGATGATCATCATTAATAGAGCATTGTCCCAAATAAAAAAATAAAAAAAGAGAAAGGCCAAATAAAAAAGAGAAAGGCCCCCCCAAAAAAGAGAAAAGAAATAAAAGGGACAATGCTACTATCCTTTTTTTCCACACTTGTGCTTCAAAGTAGCACCATGATCTTTATGATAGAAAGTCTCTTGTTTTGTCGCTTTCATATACTAGTGGGAATTTTTCATTATAGAACTTGGCTTGTATATTCCAACAATGGGCTTCCTCAAATGCCCTAGGTCTTCGTGAGCAAGCAAGTTGGATGCACACACACTTAGTTTCTCTTGTTGAGCTTGCGTACATTTATAGCTCTAGTGCATCCGTTGCATGGCAGTCCCTACTCCTTGCATTGATATCACTTGATGGCCATCTCCCTAGCCCATTGATTAGCCGCGTCAATGTGAGACTATCTTTTTTTATCTTCTCCACACAAACCCCATCATTATACTCTATTCCACCCATAGTGCTATGTCCATGGCTCACGCTCATGTATTGCGTGAAAGTTGAAAAAGTTTGAGATTACTAAAGTATGAAACAATTGCTTGGCTTGTCATTGGGGTTGTGCATGATGGGAGCATTCTTGTGTGACAAAAATGAAACATATCCAAACTATATGATTTTGTAGGGATAAGCTTTCTTTGGCCATGTTATTTTGAGAAGACATAATTGCTTAGTTACTATGCTTGAAATATTATTATTTTTATGTCAACATTAAAATTTTATCTTGAATCTTTCGAATCTGAACATTCATGCCACAATAAAGAGAATTACTTAGAAAATTATGTTAGGTAGCATTCCACATAAAAAATTCTGTTTTTATCATTTACCTACTCGAAGACGAGCATTAATTAAGCTTGGGGATGCTTGATACGTCTCCAACGTATCTATAATTTTGATTGTTCCATGCTATTATATTATCTGTTTTGGATGTTTAATGGGCTTTATTATGCACTTTTATATTATTTTTGGGACTAACCTATTAACCAAAGGCCCAGTGCAAATTGCTGTTTTTTGCCTATTTCAGTGTTTCACAAAAAAGGAATATCAAACGGAATCCAAACGGAATGAAACCTTCGCGAGGATCATTTCTGGAACAAACGCAATCCAGGAGACTTGGAGTGGACGTCAAGGAAGCAACAAGGCAGCCACGAGGTAGGGAGGCGCGCCCAGGGGGTATGCGCGCTCCCCACCCTCGTGGGCCCCTCGTGGCTCCACCGACCTACTTCTTTCGCCTATATATACTCATATACCCTGAAAACATCCGAGAGCACCACGAAACCTAATTTCCACCGCCGCAACCTTCTGTACCCATGAGATCCCATCTTGGGGCCTTTTCTGGTGCTCCGCCGGAGGGGGAATCAATCATGGAGGGCTTCTACATCAACACCATAGCCTCTCCGATGATGTGTGAGTAGTTTACCACAGACCTTCATGTCCATAGTTATTAGCTAGATGGCTTCTTCTCTCTCTTTGGATCTCAATACAAAGTTCTCCTTGATTCTCTTGGAGATCTATTCGATGTAATTCTTTTTGCGGTGTGTTTGTCGAGATCCGATGAATTGTGGGTTTATGATCAAGATTATCTATGAACAATATTTGATTCTTCTCTGAATTCTTTTATGCATGGTTTAAATATCTTTGCAAGTCTCTTTGAATTATCAGTTTGGTTTGGCCTACTAGATTGATCTTTCTTGCAATGGGAGAAGTGCTTAGCTTTGGGTTCAATCTTGCGGTGTCCTTTCCCAGTGACAGCAGGGGCAGCAAGGCACGTATTGTATCGTTGCCATCGAGAATAAAAAGATGGGGTTTATATCATATTTCTTGATTTTATCCCTCTACATCATGTCATCTTGCCTAATGCGTAACTCTGTTCTTATGAACTTAATACTCTAGATGCATGCTGGATAGCGGTTGATGTGTGGAGTAATAGTAGTAGATGCAGAATCGTTTCGGTCTACTTGTCACGGACGTGATGCCTATATACATGATCATGCCTAGATATTCTCATAACTATGCGCTTTTCTATCAATTGCTCGACAGTAATTTGTTCACCCACGGTAAATTATGCTATCTTGAGAGAAGCCACTAGTGAAACCTATGGCCCCCGGGTCTATTTTCCATCTTATAAGTTTCCGATCTAAAATTTTAGTTTACTATTTATCTTATTTTGAAATCTTTACTTTTCAATCTATACAACAAAAATACCAAAAATATTTATCTTATTATCTTTATCAGATCTCACTTTTGCAAGTGGCCGTGAAGGGATTGACAACCCCTTTATCGCGTTGGTTGCAAGGTTCTTGATTGTTTGTGCAGGTACAAGGCGATTTGCGTGAATCCTCCTACTGGATTGATACCTTGGTTCGCAAAAACTGAGGGAAATACTTACGCTACTTTGCTGCATCATCCTTTCCTCTTCAAGGGAAAACCAACACATGCTCAAGAGGTAGCATTGGTATTCCCGGATCTCCAAGTTTTTTAGGTACTCCATCTTTGAAAGTGTAATCAGCAAGCATAGTGGAGATTTCATCTTCCAGTATTTTTCTCTTATTTGTGATGATGTCTTTCATATACTTTTCATAAGGAGGCATTTTCAAGATATCAGTCAAGCGAGTACGCAAAAATATTGGCCTCAGCATTTCAGCAAAGCATTCAAATTCTTCATCATCTTTCTTTTTAGTTGACTTGGGTGGAAAAGGCATAGGTTTTTGAACCCAAAGTTCTCTTTCTTTACCGTGTTTCCTAGCCACAAAGTCTCTTTTATCATATCTTTTATTCTTAGGTTGTGGGTTATCAAGATCCACAGGTGGTTCTATATCAACATCATTGTCTGGTTCTTTATTATTATTTGGTTGAGTGTCTTCATGAACCTCATCATTATCTTTTTCATTATCACTAGGTGAGTGTTCATTACCAGATTGAGTTTCAGCATCTGAGGTAGAAGTTTCATTTTCATTATCAGGAGGTTTTTCTATTTCATGTTCACTAGAAGTGTGCAAAGTCTTATCATTGTTCTTCTTCTTTTTCTTTCTAGAAGGACTAGGTGCACTAGTGTTATTTTTTTGTGAGTCTTGTTCAATTCTTTTTGGGTGTCCCTTAGTATAAAGTGGTTCCTAAGTCATTTTACCTCCTCTAGTTGCAACTCTAACAGCAAAGTCATGCATATTATGATTCATTTCATCAAGTAATTCTCTTTGTGATTTAGTAACTTGTTCAAGTTGACTTTGAACCATAGAAGCATGTTTTCCAACACCTCTAACATCATTTGATATTCTAATAACAAGTCACTCAAGTGAGCAATCCTATTAGAATTATATTTCAATTGTTTCATAACATTTGCATTGAAGTGATCTTGCTTTCTAATGTAGTTTTCAAACTCATAAAGGCATTGGCTAGGATGCATATTGTGAGGATTATCATTTTCATTGAACTTAATTAGAGAATTTACCTCTACCACCTTAGGCATTGGTGGTGTATTAAGCCCATGTATTTCTTCAATAGGAGGTAAAATTTTAACATCTTCAGCTTTAATACCTTTTTCCTCCATGGATTTATTTGCCTCTTTCATATCTTCAGGACTGAGATATAATATACCCCTCTTCTTCGGAGTGGGTTTAGGCGGTGGTTCAGGAAGAGTCCAATCATCATAATTTTTCAATATATTATTCAATAATTCTTCAACTTGTCCAACAGTTCGTTCCCTCAAAACACAACCAGCACAACTATCTAGGAAGTCCCTAGAAGCATCGGTTAGTCCATTATAGAAGATATCAAGTATTTCATTTTTCTTAAGAGGATGATCAGGCAAAGCATTAAGTAACTGGCAAAGCCACCCCAAGATTGTGGGAGACTCTCTTCTTTAGTTTGAACAAAGTTAAATATTTCCTGCAATGCAGCTTGTTTCTTATGAGCAGGGAAATATTTTTCAGAGAAGTGGTAAATCATATCCTGGGGACTACGCACACAACCAGGAGCAAGAGTATTGTACCAAGATTTAGGATCACCCTTTAATGAGAAAGGAAATAGTTTGAGAATAAAGTAGTAGCGAGTTTTCTCATCATGAGTAAAGAGGGTGGCTATATCATTCAACTTAGTAAGATGTGCCACAACAGTTTCAGTTTCATAACCATGGAAAGGATCAGATTCAACCAAAGTAATTAACTCTGGGTCGACAGAGAATTCATAATCCTTATCATCAATAAAGATAGTTGAAGTAGCAAACTTAGGATCACATTTCATTCTAGCATTCAGAGATTTTTCTTTATACTTGCATAGTAATCTCTCTATATCATCTCTATCCTTACAAGCAAGAATATCTCTAGTTGTCTCCTCATTTATAACATAACCTTCTGGTACCTTAGGCAATTCATATCTAGGAAGGCTAGTTCTAGCAGGTGTTTCAAGAGTTTCAGTTTCAAGCTCATCATTAGATTCAACAACATCATGTTGTATTACTCTAGCAATTTGTTCATCAAGAAATTCACCAAGTGGCACATCATCTTTATCAAGCAAGGTACTAGCATCATCATAAGCATCATTCATAGTAGAAGTAGCATCATCAATAACTTGCGACATATCATAATTAATAGCATGTGGTGGTGTTGCAAGTTTACTCATAACAGAAGGTGAATCTAAAGCAGAACTGAATGGCAGTTCCTTACCTCCCCGCGTCCTTGAGGGAAATATCTTAGTCTTTGGATCCTTCAGATTCTTCATAGTGATAATATGATAATAATCCCAAGTGACTCAACAAATATAGCTATGCTCCCCAGCAACGGTGCTAGAAAAAGGTCTTGATAACCCACAAGTATAGGGGATCGCAACAGTTTTCGAGGGTAGAGTATTCAACCCAAATTTATAGATTCGACACAAGGGGAGCCAAAGAATATTTGAACGTATTAGCAGCTAAGTTGTTAATTCAACCACACCTGGAGATTAATTATCTACAGCAAAGTGATTAGTAGCAAAGTAGTTTGATAGTTTTGATAGTAGTGACAGCAGTAACAGTAACGGTAACAGTGACAACAGTAATTTGGTAAACAAGTGTAACAGTGACGATACCAATAGTAACTTAGCAGAAACAATATAAGATAAATTCGTAGGCATTGGATCGGTGACTTGTTGGATGATATTCATCATGTGACAGTTACAACCTAGGGCGATACGGCACTAGCTCCAGTTCATCGATATAATGTAGGCATGTACTCCGTAAATAGTCATGCGTGCTTTATTAAAAGAACTTGCATGACATCTTTTGTCCTACCCTCCCGTGGCAGCGGGGTCCATATTGGAAACTAAGGGATATTAAGGCCTCCTTTTAATAGAGAACCGGAACAAAGCATTAACACATAGTGAATACATGAACTCCTCAAACTACGGTAATCACCGGAAGAAGTCCCGGTTATTGTCACTCCCGGGTTACCGAATCATAACACGTAGCAGGTGACTATAACTTGAAAGATCGGATCTAAAACATGGATATAATGATGAATTCATAAACGGTTCAGATCTGAGTTCAAGGCACCCGAGCCCAAAGTGACAAGCATTAAGCATGGGAAAGTCATAGCAACATCAATCTAACAACATAGTGGATACTAGGGATCAAGCCCTAACAAAACTAACTTGATTACATGATGTATCTCATGCAACTCCTCACCGACCAGCGAGCCTACGAAGGAATTACTCACTCCCGGTGGGGAGCATCATGGAATTGGCGATGGAGATGGGTTGGTGATGACGAAGAATGAAGATCCCCCTCTCCGGAGCCCCAAACGGACTCCGGATCTGCCCTCCTCAGGAAGAACAGGGCTTGGCGGTGGCTCCATCTCGTGGATCGCGATAATTCTTTCTCCCTGATTTTTTCTCCGAAAATAGGAATTTATAGTGTCAGGGTTGAGGTCTGCTGGGCCACCAGGTGGGTACAACCCACCTGGGAGCGCCAGGAGAGGGGGGCGCGCCCTGGTGGGTTGTGCCCACCCAAGTGCCCCTCTCCGACAGGTCTTGGCTCGAGAAATTCTTATTATTGATATAAAAAATCCTCGCAAAGTTTCGTTCCATTCCAAGAACTTTTATTTTTGCACAAAAACAACACCATGGTAGTTCTGCTGAAAACAGCTTCAGTCTGGGGTTAGTTTCATTCAAACCATGCAAATTACAGTCCAAAACAAGAGGAAAAGCGTGTGAAAAATTAGATACGTTGGAGACGTATCAAAACCCACTCTGTGCATGTGGCCCAAGTATGTATATGGAAGTGGTGTGTGTGGTGTTTGAATACCCAATGCCCAAATTTGATGTGGCACCGTGCTTTGGAATCGTAAAGTCCCCACACCAAGCGAGGAATGCAAAGTATGCACTCAAACTTAATTAGGCTTGGAATGGGCCGAGCTACTATATGATAACTTGAAGCAAAGAAGAAGAATCCACCCTGGTAACCTTTCTCGTCGTTGGTCGAAATGATGGACGTGCACGCGGGCCCACGAATATATATAGGCTTGCCGCTCATAACCAAGCGAGTGAGAGTGTGTCCGAAGACAACCATTATTGCATGTGTGTGTCCTGAATATATTTATGGAGGTGTGTGATGCATGCATATGTGTTGAATACTCGACCCAATGCACAACATTAATGTGGTGCATGCGTTGAAATCGCAGAGGTCCCCACACAGAGCAAAAGGTCGTTCATGACGTGTCGTGTGCTTGCCCCCCCTCGATCCAGTGGGATGGATTCATGTGTACAGATGCACTATTATATATATGTAATCTCACATCATGATCTATATCAAGGCAAAACAAAAAATTAATCCCTTCCTAAGTCAAATTAGTTAACCTCTCTCGCGCTGTCGGTGAAAGTGATGGACCAAGCTGGTCACCCCCCTCGACACGTACTATATATACACCTAGTAACACAGCCTGCAAAGAATTAATCCTCCTTGTTCATCAAACGAAACTCTCTCTCGCTCTGGGTCAAACTGATGGACGACGAGCTCACGGGCCGAACACAGAAGTGAACCGTACGTCGCACGTGAGTGATCATCCTATATAGGACTACGTACCACCGTCTGCATGTGTCCCAAAGAGGTGTTTGTGTGATGTTTGAATACGCAATGCACAACTTTGGTGTGGCACCACGTATATAGGAAACCAAAAAGTCCCAACAGAGAGCGCGAGGTTCATGACGAGTGATATGTGCTATATGTACGCCCCCATTCGGCGCGTGGTATATATGTACTTCTATTGTATAGCACAAACCAAAAAAGAATCATTCCTTGATGATCAAATTAACCTCTCTCTCGTTCGGTCAACGTGATGGAGGACAACCTCGCATGACCACAGATGGAAGCGCCACACGCTAGTGAGTTCCTATATATAGGGCAACCACCACCTGCATGGTATTGCGTGATGTTTGAATACCAATATAATGTACAACTTTGATGTGGCACCTGCCTCGGGAACCGGAAAGTCCCCACATGGAGCGAGGTTATGACATGCATATATATAGAGTATTCATGTTGCCCCCTCTTTGACATGTACATACTCCTATACCGTGCATATACGTAACACAAACCAAAAAAGAACCATCCTTGTTGGTCAAATTAACCTCTCTCTCGTTGTACGTTCAATTGGTCAACGACGACTTCGTGGGCCCACAAAGAGAGGCACACGCGAGTGATGTCATAGGACAAAACCACCGCGTGCATGCGCCCGTGTGTTATGTGATGTTTGAATACCCAATACACAACTTTGACGTGGCACATGCTTCACAAACAAGAAACGCACTACATCACGATGCGTGTAGCCCCCTCACTTCAAGCCGGTGGGAGTGTGTACGCACGTGCTCGAACTTTGATATAGAATCCCACCATGATCCACACCACACACATGCCAATCCACCTTTTGGTCAAATGCATCTCATTGTCGGTGGAAACTGAAAACCTTTGCGGGCTAACGAATGGGCACGTCGTTGATAACCGCATGAGGGAGAGTGTCCGAGAGGACCACCAATGCATGCATGTGGCCCGAACATTATGTATGAATGGGCTATGTAATGCTTTAAATAACCAATTCATGACTTTGATGTGGCATATATGACTCACAAAATGATCAATAATCCCACACGGAGGTTCATGATATGTCTCCATCGTATCTACTTTTCTGAACTCTTTTGCCCTTGTTTTGGACTCTAACTTGCATGATTTGAATGGAACTAACCCGGACTGAGGCTGTTTTTAGCAGAATTGCCATGGTGTTATTTTTGTGCAGAAATAAAAGTTCTCGGTATGACCTGAAACTTCACGGAGATGATTTTTGGAATTAATAAAAATATTGCCGAAAGAATCAAGTGAAGGGGGCCCACACCCTGGCCTCAAGGGTGGGGGGCGCGCCCACCCTCCTGGGGCGCGCCACCCATCCTTGTGGGCCCCCTGGACCTCCACTGACCTCAACTCCAACACCATATATTCACGTTCAGGGAGAAAAAAAATAGAGAGAAGGATTCATCGCGTTTTACGATACGGAGCCGCTGCCAAGCCCTGTTCTTCCTCAGGAGGACAGATTTGGAGTCTGTTCGGGGCTCTGGAGAGGGGAATCCGTCACCATCGTCATCATCAACCATCCTCCATCACCAATTTCATGATGCTCACTACCGTGCGTGAGTAATCCCATCGTAGGCTTGTTGGACCGTGATGGGTTGGATGAGATTTACCATGTAATCGAGTTAGTTTTGTTAGGGTTTGATCCCTAGTATCCACTATGTTCTAAGATTGATGTTGCTATGACTTTGCTATGCTTAATGCTTGTCACTAGGGCCCGAGTGCCATGATTTCAGATCTAAACCTATTATGTTTTCATGAATATATTTATGTTCTTGATCTGATATTGCAAGTTATAGTCACCTACTACGTGTTGTGATCCGGCAACCCCGAGTGACAATAGTCGGGACCACTCATGGTGATGACCGTAGTTTGAGGAGTTCATGTGTTCACTAAGTGCTAATGGTTTGGTCCGGTACTCTATTAAAAGGAGGCCTTAATATCCCTTAGTTTCCAATAGGATCCCGCTGCCACGGGAGGGTAGGACAAAAGATGTCATGCAAGTTCTTTTTCCATAAGCACGTATGACTATATTCGGAATACATGCCTACATTATATTGATGAATTGGAGCTAGTTCTGTGTCACCCTATGTTATAACCGTTGCATGATGAATGCCATCCGACATAATTATCCATCATTGATCCATTGCCTACGAGCTCGTTTCATATTGATCTTTGCTCCTTTACTTTTCCGTTGCCACTATTACAATTACTACAAAACTGCTACTGTTACAATTGCCACTATTAACGTTACTTCCATACTACTTTGCTACTAAATATTTTGCTGCAGATATTATGTTTTTCAGGTGTGGTTGAATTGACAACTCAGCTGCTAATACTTGAGAATATTCTTTGGCCCCCCTTGTGTCAAATCAATAAATTTGGGTTGAATACTCTACCCTCGAAAACTGTTGCGATCCCCTATACTTGTGGGTTATCAAGACCTTTTTCTGGCACCGTTGCCAGGGAGCATAGCTCTATTCTCTGAGTCACTTGGGACTTATATCTGTTCATCACTATGAGGAATTTGAAAGATAAAAAAACTAAGATTTTTCCCTCAACTACGAGGGGAGGTAAGGAACTGCCATCTAGCTCTGCACTTGATTCTCCTTCTGTTTTGAGTAAACTTGCAACACCTACACCTGCTATTGATTCTCATATGTCGCATGTTATTGATGATGCCACTTCTGCTATGCATGATGCTTATGATGATACTACTTCTCTGCTTGATGATACTGTGCCACTAGGTGAGTATCTTGATGAACAACTTGCTAGGGTTAGAGAGAATGAAATAACTGAAACTGATGATATTATTGATACTAAAGATTATGATTCTCCCCCTAGATATGAATTTCCTGTTGTACCTGAGGGTTATGTTATGGATGTCAAAACTGCTAGAGACTTCTTTGCTTGCAATGATAGAGAGGATCTTGAGAAATTGTTAGCTAAGCTGAAAGAAAAATCCTTGAATGCTAGAATGAAATGTGATCCTGCTTTTGCTACTTCACCTATCTTTGTTACTGATAAGGATTATGAATTCTCTGTCGATCCTGATTTAATTACTTTGGTTGAATCTGATCCTTTTTATGGTTATGAATCTGAAACTGTTGTGGCGCATCTTACTAAATTGAATGATATAGCCACCCTATTTGGTCAAGAGGAAAAAATTCGCTATTACTATATTGTTAAATTATTTCCTTTCTCATTAAAGGGTGATGCTAAGTTATGGTTTAATTTTCTTGCTCCTAGTTGTGTGTGTAGTCCCCAGGATATGATTTACTACTTCTCTAAAAAATATTTCCCTGCTCATAAGAAACAAGCTGCTTTAAAGGAAATATTTAACTTTGTGCAAATTGAAGAAGAGAGTCTCCCACAAGCTTGGGGGAGGCTTCTCCAATTACTTAATGCTTTGCCTGATCATCCTCTCAAGAAAAATGAAATACTTGATATATTTTATAATGGACTAACCGATGCTTCTAGAGACCACCCGGATAGTTGTGTTGGTTGTGTTTTCAGGGAAAGAACTATTGAGCAAGCTCAATTGCTATTGAATAATATACTGAGTAATGATAATTATTGGACACTTCTTGAACAAACTCCGAAGCCAACTCTGAAGAAAAGGGGTATTCTATTTCTTATTCTTGAAGATATGCAAGAGGCAAAGAAATCTATGAAGGAAAAATGTATTAAAGCTGAAGATGTTAGAAATTTACCGCCTATTGAAGAAATACATGGTTTTGATAACCGGACACAGGTAGTAGAGGTAAACTCTCTGCATAGTTTTGATGAAGGTGATATTCCTCATAATAAGTCTACTAGTCAATGCTTGGATGAGTTTAACAATTTTATTGTTAAACAAGAAAACTTCAATGCTTATGTTAGTAGACAATTGAAACGTAATGCTTACATGCTTGACCACTTGGGTAATTATATGAGTAGAACTGTTAGTGATCTTAAGCTTATTAGTAAACATGCTTCCATGGTTACAACTCAAGTAGAGCAAATACTTAAAGCACAGGATGATTTGCTTAATGAGTTGAATAGTAATAATAATGATAATGTTGTTAGAGTTATGACCAGAGGTGGTAAAATGACCAAGGAACCTTTGTATCCTGAGGGCCATCCTAAGAGAGTTGAGCAAGATTCTCATAGAACCAATACTGATGCACCTAGTCCTAGTACTAAAAAGAAAAAGAAAACTGATAGGACTTTGCATGCTAGTGAACCTGCTATAGACACACCTGAGAATCCCAACGATATTTCTATTTCTGATGCTGAGACACAATCTGGTGATGAACATGAACCTAGTGATAATGTTAATAATGATGTTTATGTTGATGCTCAACCTAGTAACGATAATGATGTAGAGATTGAATCTGCTGTTGATCTTAATAACCCACAATTAAAGAATCAACATTATGATAAGAGAGACTTCGTTGCTAGGAAACATGGTAAAGAAAGAGAACTATGGGTTCAGAAACCCATGCCCTTTCCTCCTAAGCCATCCAAGAAAAAGGGTGATGAGGATTTTGAGCTCTTTGCTGAAATGAGTAGAGTTATCTTTTTGCGTATGTGTTTCACTGATATGCTTAAAATGCCTCCTTATGCTAAGTATATGAAAGACATTGTTACTAATAAAAGAAAGATACCGGAAGTTGAAATTTTCACCATGCTTGCTAATCTTTACCTAATATTAAAGGGAGGAGACTTCCATAGTTCTCCATACGTCATGTTTTTATATCCGTTGATTTTATGATAATCAATAAAGATTGACTGCTGAGATTAAAATTAAATTTACCCATGTGTATATAAGAAAGAAAATGCTCCAAGGCAAACACCGACACCAGGATTTCACCTTCCCGTACATTGCTTATGAATCGATCTCATCTCCCTAGCCATTAAAAAAATCTTCCCATGATGCGCCGCCGCACCCATCCCCCATCGATGCACCGCCGCACCCTTTCCCCGTCCATGCTCCGCCACTGAATCCGCCACTGAATCCCGCCACGATGCCCGTCCCGCGCGCCGTGGTAGATGATCGCGTCGACCGGGACCGTGTCCCTCCCCAAATGTCGGTGATGATGGAGGGCGCCGCCCAGCTCTTGACAGACGGACTCGCAGGGTCCGCGCTCGTCGGGCCAGCCCCTCCCTCGTGCCGGATCACACATTGTCTTGGGGGCCCCTCGGGGCTGCCGCCGGTGTAGAAGCCATGCAGGTTGGGGACCGAGCAGCGGGCCTGTGGTGTGTTCCTGTCGAGGGGTTGCTCGGGCTGGCGCGGGATCTGAGCCGCCGTCGATGGATTTCTCACAGCTTGGCTGCATGTTGCTTCGGATTTGGTACTATCCCCATCTCTCCCTCTCCCTCTCCCTCGGTGTGGACGCGGGCATCTAAACCCAAAAAACAATGAACCGAATAAGGCGAGCGCTCATTGCTGGATCGCTGAACCATCATTCCGATAGCCGCGTCAGTTCCACACCACTACGGCACCGCCAGCCACCGCCGCTCCATTGGCTTGGGTTTGGTTGTGGCGTGGGCTGGGAACCATACGGTGTTGTCTGATGTGTGTTCTGCACTGGGAGGTTTGGTCAGCTGACGCCAGGTATGAGCAGCTCCTGAGCCTGATCGCTGGATGTGGGCACGCATGCATGTATGTAATGGGGATCATGGTCATGTTGCTTGGTGTGCAACCTCTTTTTCAGAGAAAATAACAAAGGGCGATGATGATGATTGTGGCTGAAATAATCATGCCTTGAGCAATCAAGACAGCCGTGGTGGTGAGTACTAAAAGCATCTAGAGTCGGGCTTGCTGACCCATTGATTGGTGCCGCCAGCCACGGACATTCCATTGCCTTGGATCCAATCGTGGCATGGGCTGGGAACCATATGGTGTTGTCTGATGTGTCCTCCGAGCAGGAGGTTTGGTCGGTTGAGGCCAGGTATGAGCAGCTCCTGAGACAAGATGGATGGATCGATAGATGGCCACCACGGAACGGGAGCACCACGTGAAGGGTGGACTCCTTCTAGATGTTGTAGTTGTTAGAGTTATAATATAGGTCATGTACCCCTTTGTATTTATCCCGTTTTATAAGGGGTTTCCTGCATATGTTCCACACCTGTACATGTATATATATCGGCCTATGGCCTCATGGGAATACAAGTTGCTTATTCCTAACATGGTATTAGAGCTTTAGGTCTCTTTTTTCGCACGCGCAACTCGTGCTACGATCCAATCCCGCCGCCGCCGTGTTTTCTCCCTCCCGCTCGAAGGCTCGCAGCTGCCGTCGCTCCCTCCCTCCCGCTCGAAGTCCCCGTCGCTGCTGCTCTCCTCCCGATCGGCCGCCGTCTCTCCTCCCGATCGAGTGGATCGCCAGGCTGGGCTGGGCTGCTGCTCTCCTCCCGATCGGCCGCCGCCTCTCCTCCCGATCGAGTGGATCGCCAGGCTGGGCTGGGCTGCGGCTCTCCTCCCGATCGGCCGCTGCTGTGTGGTTCGCCAGGCTGGGTTGGGCCGCTCCCTCTCCTCCCAATCTTGTTCTTTCCAGGATCCATCCCGCCCCCAGCTGCCCTTCTCGCCGGTTTCCCATGCCAGATCCCGCTCCCAGCCGCCGTCCTCGTCCGGCTTCCTGCTGATTTCAGATCTTTGCCAAAAAAAATGTCTGCTGCATCGGGCTATGTTGCTGTCCCTCGCTGTCCGGTGATCTTTGATTGTACCAACTACACCGAGTTCGCTGGCTTCATGCGCATTCACATGCGTGGCATTCGTCTCTGGGGTGTTCTTTCTGGCAAGGTCTGTTATCTGCCACGTCCGGTCCCTCCGGTGGCCCCTACTCCGCCGATTCCACTGGTTCTTCCTACGGACGCTACTCAGGCCGCCAAGGATGCGGCTAAGCTTGCTGATGAGACTGCTAATCATGCTTATGATGAGAGGGTTTTGGCTTATGAGGAGGCTCTCCAGACTTATCATGGTGCTTTGTCTGTTTACACCCAGTGGCTTGATGATGATGCTCGTGCCGCAGCTGTTCTCACTGCTAGTGTTCTGCCTCAGTTTGCTTCTGAGTTTCTGGGTCTTCCTACTATCTTTCAGATGTGGACCTGTCTTCGTCAGCGCTATGAGCCCTCTGGTGATGCCTTATACCTTTCTGTGGTTCGTCAGGAGCATGCTCTTCAGCAGGGTGACTCTACTGTTGATGACTTCTATGCACAGAGTTCTGCTATCTGGCGCCAGCTTGATTCTCTCCGCAGTGCTGGTTGTCGTACTTGCTCCTGCTGCCAGGCTGTCCAGGCCAACTTGGAGTTTCATCGCGTCTACGAGTTCCTGTCTCGGCTCCGTAAGGAGTTTGAGCCCCGGCGTGCTCAGTTGTTTGCTCGTGGCCGTATTTCTCTCATGGAGGCGCTTTCAGAGATTCGTGCTGAGGAGACTCGCTTACGTGGTGCTGGTTTGCTGGAGGTTCCCTCTGTGCTCGCCACTCGGGTTTCTTCCACTCCACCTGCTGCACCGCCCCATTCTCGCTCGATTGCTCCGCCGCTCTTGCCCACTCCTTCTGGAGGCTCAGGTCGCCCCGTTCACATTGTGACTACTGCAACAATGATGGTCATATTGAGTCCCAGTGCTACACAAAGCGGAAACACCTGCGCAAGGCGCGATCATCCTCCTCAGGGACTTCGTCATCTCCCTCGACAGCTTCAGCCATTGCTTTGACTGAGCAGGATATTCTGAGACTTAAGCGTCTGCTCGCGGCTTCAGGTTCTTCCTCGACGGGTACTGCTGGTTCTGTGACTGATGCTTCCCGCACTGAGCACCTGCCCTCTACACAGTCAGGTACATCCCCACGGGTTCTGGACTCTCGAGCTTCTTTTCATATGTCTTCTCATTCTTCCGCTTTGTCTTCTCTTCGATCACTGGATTATCCTATTCATGTCTTCACTGCTGATGGTACTCCACTTTCTGTTGCTAGTAGAGGCCATCTCTCCACTCCTTCTTATTCTGTTCCTGATGTTGCTCATGTTCCTCGACTTACCATGAATCTGTTTTCTGCCGGTCAACTTACTGATTCTGGTTGTCGTGTCATCCTTGACATTGACTCTTGTTCTGTCCAGGATCATCGCACGCACACTCTGGTTGGGGCTGGCCCTCGCCGCCGTCATTCTCAGGGTCTTTGGGAGTTGGACTGGCTTCATGTTCCTTCCGCTGCCACCACCATCGCCAGTCCCTTCGCTGCTGTCGCCTCTGTTACTAGTTCCTTCAAGCAGTGGCATCATCGACTTGGTCATCTGTGTGGTTCTCGGTTATCGTCTTTAGTTCGTCGAGGTCTTCTGGGGTCTGTCTCAGGAGATGTCTCTTTAGAGTGTCAGGGTTGTCGTCTTGGCAAGCAGATTCAGTTACCATATTCACATAGTGAGTCAGTGTCTAAGCGTCCTTTCGATTTAGTCCATTATGATGTATGGGGTCCGGCTCCTTTCACTTCGAAAGGTGGTCATAAATACTATATTATTTTCATCGATGATTTTTCTCGTTACACATGGCTTTATTTCATGACTTCACGTAGTGAGGTGTTGTCTATTTATAAGCGTTTTGCTGCCATGGTTCATACTCAGTTCTCTTCACCCATTCGTGTTTTTCGTGCTGACTCCGCTGGCAAGTATATCTCTAAAATGTTGCGTGGTGTCCTTGCTGAGCAGGGTGCTCTTGCCCAGTTCTCTTGTCCTGGTGCTCATGCTCAGAATGGCGTGTCTGAGCACAAGCATCGTCACCTTCTTGAGACGGCTCGTGCTATGATGATCGCCGCCTCTCTTCCGCCTCATTTTGGGCCGAGGCTATCTCCACTTCCGCCTATCTCTTCAACCTTCAGCCGTCCGCTGCTTTGCAGGGTGGTGTTCCTTTTGAGCGTCTTTTTGATCGTTCTCCCGATTATTCGATGCTTCGCTTGTTTGGTTGTGTTTGCTATGTTCTTCTTGCCCCTCGCGAACGCACCAAACTGACCGCTCAGTCTGTTGAGTGTGTCTTCTTAGGCTACAGTGATGAGCATAAGGGCTATCGTTGTTGGGATCCTATCAGTCGTCGGATGCGTATCTCTCGAGACGTGACTTTTGATGAGTCTCGTCCTTTCTACCCACGCCCATCTTCCTCGTTTTTTTCAGTGCAGGATATCTCTTTCCTCACTTTTCCTGACTCACCTATCACCCCCGTCGCGCCTGTGCCTATTCGTTCCACTCCCTCTGCTTCTCCACTCCTCATCGATTCGCCGCCACCATCTTCCCCGGTCTCCTCACCTAGCATGTCACCGGATTCTACACCTTCCTCTCCGGTGACTTCTTCGTCGCCACCCCCCGATTCTACCTTGGCGATTCCTCCTTCTCTTGTTCCATCTTTTCCTCAGCATTACACTCGTCATTCACGACCTGTGGATGCTTCCTTGGATGAGTCGTCCTCTTCCTCTCAGCCTACTTATGGCTTGCGTTCTCGTCCTCGTCCGCCTGCTGATCGCTTTGGATTTCCCACCGCTGGTGCTGCTGTTCTTGAGCTGACTTCTTACCGTCAGGCTGTTGTTCATCCTGAATGGCAGTTTGCGATGGCAGAGGAGATTGCTGCTCTTGAACGCACTGGTACCTGGGATCTTGTTTCTCCTCCTCCCGGAGTCCGTCCCATCACTTGTAAGTGGGTCTACAAGGTTAAGACTCGCTCCGATGCTTCTCTTGAGCGTCACAAAGCTCGTCTCGTGGCTCGTGGTTTTCAGCAGGAGCATGGTCGTGATTATGATGAGACTTTTGCTCCTGTGGCCCATATGACCACTATTCGTACACTTCTTGCCGTTGCCTCTGCACGCCACTGGTCTATATCTCATCTTGATGTTAAGAATGCCTTTCTTAATGGTGAGCTGCGTGAGGAGGTGTACATGCAGCCACCACCTGGGTATTCTGTTCCTGATGGCATGGTGTGTCGTCTTCATCGCTCTCTCTATGGCCTTAAGCAAGCCCCTCGCGCCTGGTTTGAGCGTTTTGCCTCTGTGGTCACTACTGCTGGTTTTTCAGCAAGTGCTCATGATCCAGCATTGTTTATTCACCTTTCTCCTCGTGGTCGGACTCTTCTTCTTCTCTATGTTGATGATATGGTCATTACTGGGGATGACCCCGAGTATATTGCCTTTGTAAAGGCCCGTCTTAGTGAGCAGTTTCTTATGTCTGATCTTGGACCTCTTCGCTACTTTCTTGGGATTGAAGTCTCTTCTACCTCTGATGGCTTTTTTATATCTCAGGAAAAGTATATCCAGGATCTTCTTGCTCGTGCTGCTCTTACTGACGAGCGCATTGTTGAGACTCCTATGGAGCTCAATGTTCACCTCCGTGCTACTGATGGTGATCCTCTCCCTGATCCGACGCGTTATCGTCATCTCGTTGGCAGTCTTGTCTATCTAGCTGTCACTCGTCCGGACATCTCTTATCCGGTTCATATTCTGAGTCAGTTTGTCTCTGCTCCCACATCGGTTGACTATAGTCATCTCCTTCGTGTTCTCCGATATCTTCGGGGCACGATCTCTCACCGTCTATTCTTTCCTAGCTCCAGTTCTTTATAGCTTCAGGCCTATGCGGATGCTACGTGGGCTAGTGATCCTTCTGATCGCCGTTCACTTTCTGCTTACTGTGTTTTTCTTGGCGGTTCTCTCATTGCCTGGAAGACGAAGAAACAGATTGCAGTTTCCCGTTCGAGTGCTGAGGCTGAGTTGCGAGCCATGGCTCTTTTGACGGCAGAGGTGACTTGGTTACGGTGGTTACTTCAGGATTTTGGTGTTTCTGTCACTACACCGACTCTGCTCTTATCTGACAGTACAAGTGCTATTAGCATTGCGCGCGATCCTATGAAGCATGAGCTCACCAAGCATATTGGTGTTGATGCTTTCTATGTGCGTGCTGCTGTGCAGGATCAGGTTATTGCTCTTCAGTATGTGCCTTCCGAGTTACAGTTGGCGGATTTCCTGACGAAGGCCCAGACTAGAGCACAACATGGCTTTTATCTCTCCAAACTCAGTGTTGTTCCTCCACCATGAGTTTGAGGGGGGGTGTTAGAGTTATAATATAGGTCATGTACCCCTTTGTATTTATCCCGTTGTATAAGGGGTTTCCTGCATATGTTCCACACCTGTACATGTATATATATCAGCCTATGGCCTCATGGGAATACAAGTTGCTTATTCCTAACAGTAGTCAGCGAGGCAGTGGCCATCCAGCTGCTTGCCAGCAAAGATCAGGCCCTGCTGGTTAAAAGCTCCACCATGATTTTCCAGTTCGGTGTATACATGGTTTTGTTCAGCAATTTCAAATGATTCGTAGGTGCTCATGTGCTATACAAATCCAATTGGGGGACTCAAAATCGCCAACGATGTAGAGATACTTCTGTACTGCATGGTTTGTCCAATCTACTCTCTGTTTCTTTCTTACAAGTATAATCTACTATTGTTTATTTACTCGAGTCTGTTCTTTTGATTTTATTCTCAGACAATGATCCAATAAGATATGTGAATCTTAGAGGCACAAAGGAACATACATATCTGTAGCAAAAATCCGAGGCGATGAAGAGGACATATAGTGATTGGATGAGCTTTGCATCCATGCCCCTGCTGCATATCATGTCTTCAAGTGCAGGTATTGGTTTCATGCAATTCTATTTTCGTATACAGGTACGTATTGAACGCCATGGGTTAGTGCTAGAACCCTTTCATGACTTAGGGTACGTCATGTTTGGATCGACGATCCGTCTGAGATTTTTTTTGATAGCATCAGCCGTTTGAGTTTATCACACCTGGTAGTTAGACCATGACGTGAATAAATCTACATCTAAAAATGGAACGTATGTACGGCTAAAATGTACCTACCTATATGAGTTTTCTCAGTTCTGATGATTCAGGACTTTCTATAGGTTTTAGAATGTAAATGATCTTGAAGATTATAACTTCAGTAGGAAGGTTAGAGGCAGAAGTATACAAAGTTATAGTAGAGGCATAATATTAATTTCAGTTTGATTTTCGTTTATGCATCATCATGTACTGAATTTTTTCATGGTGATTTTGCCAACAACATAAAGATATAGATGTATATGTTTCTTCCATCATGCTAAATTAAACAAAGTTGCAATTATTTGTTGTGATAGAGCGACGACTATAGATGTAATGAAAAACAGAGCAACAGACTATTTATCTTCAAGAATACACATTCCAAGCTGATGTAGAATTCATTTAAGACACTGATAGAAACTTATATAATAGCTTAGGCCCTTGTTCTATCTCCCTTCTATCTTGACTTGTTCATTCATCTAAGCGCAAATTCAGTTTCAGTGACTAAAGGTATCGGTAAGTTCCACTTACGGTTTCTTCACTTTCTGATACTTGTATGAACAGCGTGTGTAATACACAACTGAAACTATCCATATGACAATTTAATTCTTATGACTCTGTAACCATATGCGATTTGATCTGTCTGGTGGGTTAATTCTAATGACTTTGCAGGAATATGAGGTATGTCCTGCTAGGTTGTTCTGATGCATTCTGGATGACTTTACTACTAAGTCTGAGATCTGGGAACGAAACAATTTTCAGGGAAACTAGCATGATCGACTGACATCAATGAAGCTGACATACAATTTATTGCCACTTTTATTTGTATATTAATAACAGGTCATGATTTGTAAGGAGGAAACAAGATGAGGACGGATCTGGCCTGATGCTTCCATAGGAGATCCCTAGGTACTTGTGACTGCATGTGTTTGCAATATATGCTTTTAACTGTATGAGGTTACAAACCTTCAATTATTGAAATGAACCAATGAAATTTTTATGATTCAATTTTTATATGTAGTCTTGCCTTGTGATTTACCAAATGTAAACATCAAGTGATTTTGTTATGAAGTCGATAGTTTCTTTATGATGTTTTCATACTTTATGGCTATCCACAATGCAAGCAAAGAAAGATCAGAAAGCTGTATGTTTTTAACAGGTAATAACAATGAAATAGGGGCGAAACCCAAGATATTTCAAGTGGTTTGAAACTAAAAGGCAGTTTGAAACCAAAGAGACTTTAGTTATATACTATACAAAGTTGCTTCTCAGGTTTGTGAGCACACAGTGATTTATTTTGAGCCATTGCAACACATAGACAAATAGTATATAAATATGCAGACACGGGGGAGAGTAGTTCCATGTACCGCGTATATAGGGGAGCATTATAAAATCGACAATATTGTCTGTGTATGACCTCGTTGCAATGCATGGACAATTAATTATAGAGGAACAAGCACAATTGCATGAGTCAATTTGATGGGGGCGAGAAAACATTGCGTTGGAAGACAGGCCGACCGACGCTCGGGCTCGAGAATTGTCGAAAGTTCTTCTATCTCTGTCATCTACTCCCTCCGTTCCTAAATATAAGTCTTTGGAGAGATTCTACTATGAACCACATACGGAATAAAATGAATGAATCTATACTTAAAATGCATCTAGATACATCCGTATGTGATCCATAGTGAAATCTCTACAAAGACTTATATTTAGGAACGGAGGGAGTACATAGCATGATTCCTACGCCTCACACATTGTGTTCGCCCGTTGCGACGGACAAGCATATTTACTATTCAATATTTATTTGAAATTTGGAGGAAGAGTATATGAGCAAATCATTGGATGGATCGAAATTAGCTGCGGCTTGAACCTTTGTCACTAACCAAATTCCATGTACTAGCTGGAGTGTATTTACTATTGTGTGCTTTAAAAGCTAAAATTTAGTATCAAGGCACACCATTAAGAGCTTTTAGCCTTATACAATGTCTGCTGATTTGTGCGGACTACTACACTAACCTGAAAAGAGTCAATGAACAACTTTCTGTTATACCCAAAACGTGCCCTGCTTTAAGTTTCACTTGCCTTGAACTACTTTCTGCTAAATCCATAATAAACAAAATCAACTGAAAAAGTGGCATTCTTTTAGATGCATTGCTCACTGGGTAGTACCACAAACTGGACATGATGGGATCATAAGATTTACGTCCTCTATCTCTTTCGTGTGATGGTCATTTTCTATCCGGGAGTTTAAGGTCCAGCCCCATCTAGGTCCCCTTTCCCACAAACTGGACTTGGTGGGATCGTAAGATTTACGTCCTCTATCTCTTTCGTGTGATGGTCGTTTTCCATCCGGGAGTTTAAGGTCCAGCCCCATCTAGGTCCCCTTTCTATTTCTCTTGCTATGGCATGTTAGCTAAAAAGAATCCAGTTAGCTAGCTGATGGAGCCTTATCATTAGTCTCTCCCAAATTATTCCGTAAAATTTACATCTACATCCATAAAAAGTAGTAGTTCTCCCTGATCTAGTCTGAAAGATAATCCATATATTTGGGTGGACAGGTTTCAGACATTGAAAATATTGCATTTCTATATTGGTGAATAAATTGTACACGCTAAAGTGTTAAGTATATCTCTTGAAGCAAGTATTATGTGTTCTAGATGCCACCAAACATCTATAATTTTCAGCTGAACTTTTGGGCGAGGTACAGTTCATGAACAAATAAAACCACAAGCCCAGGAAAAAAATTGCTGTAAATTTTAGGTTTTTTTTACTCCGAGGTATTCTGTTGACGGCAAAATTAGTAGTGAAATGAGGTCAGTAGCAAAGGTATTTAGTCTATATAGAATGATTTGTTTTGGTGAGGATGATCATGAATTCTATTTGGTTCATGTCCAGATATTTGGCAGCTGCAGAATATCATATCCAATATTTATTGAAAGATGATATCTTCATTGTTACTGTTGGAGCTGAAAATTATATTTCACAACTGCCAAAATAAATATGTTATGTCATCTATTACTGATCTTTTGGCTCCCGTGTAAGAAAAAGAGTCTGCAATTGTAGACTTGCACATGATACAAGACATTTGTAGGTTAACAAAAAGGAAACTCGATCAACGAAAGTATTTCATCACCCAAAATAGCCACGTAACTTATTCATCATCAAAAAATCCTTCAACACATCATATCTTTGTCAAGCAGTAGAGTTTTTTGTGATTTCTCATTCCATGTGCAAGTAAGGTCTTCTGTGGCTTCGAGAGTTGTATCGGTGGCGGACGATAAGGGGCACGTTCAGGGCATGGTGGAAGTCGAGCCCCTAGGCGGAGGCGGAGGCGGTGTCGAAGGGGCTGTTGGGAGGGACAGCGAGTGTTGATCAAGTCTACTCGGCCATGGCAACGTTATGTTAGCAAAGCAAACATTTATTATTCATTCATCGTGCTAACCACAAGCCCAATAATACATACATTGCAAATCTGGTTTGGCTGAAATCACACTGATTATTCATGTTGAAAATAATTTATGAGGGTGATAAAGAAAATCATTATTTGTGTATTGGTCCATACTTATTGGTCTAGGAAAGTGCGATGAGTTTTTCTTCGGTTGCAACACACGTGCATGTTTGCTATTATAAGAAGTGGACACAAAAGTCATCAGCTTGAGATTGATCACATTCGTCATGAATTGGTGGACACCACGATAACCATGGACGATAATCTCAAAGAGGAGAAATGGCAAGATAGACAAATCACTAAGAGCGTATGAGGATACTATTTCTCCCGGTACAACACACGGGCACATTTACTAGTATACTTTTAAGGGTGGAATACCAAAGAAACTTGAAGATCCAGGAGTACCAACTATACAATGCTCCATTAAAAGAAACTATGTTAAAACTGCTTTATGTGATCTTGGAGCGGTGTTAATGTTATGCCTTTCTCTTTGTATCATAGACTTGAATTGAATTAGTTGACACCTACTGAAATTTCTTTGCAAATGGCTGATAAATCAACTGCTATACCCATCAGTATTTGTGAGGATGTGCCTGTTGTGGTTGCAAACGTTACTAACTTGACAGACTTTGTTATTCTTGATATTCCCGAGGACGACAGTATGTCGATTATTCTTGGTAGACCCTTTTTGAATACTGCAAGGGCTGTTATTGATTGCAACAAAGGAAATGTCACTTTTCATGTTAATGGTAATGAGCATACGGTACACTTTCCGAAGAAACAACCTCAAGTTCATAGTATCAATTCTATTCGGAAAAATTTCAACTATTACTATTGGAGGTTTTGAATTCCCTCTTCCTACTGTCAAAAAGAAATATGATATTCTTATTGTTGGGGAAATGCATATCCCTGTTGAGGTAACCTAGTGTTATTCGAAAATTCTCCGGTTTCATGTTATTCAGAAGAAGTTTGTTAATAAGACTTGATCAACCTTGTTAACGGATTCCTTTTGATGAGCATGAGATGGATGAATTTAGAAGGCACAACTTTCTGTACCCACCTTTTACCTTCTGTTAATTAGATTAAATAAAGAAAAAAAACAATATTTTCTATCTGTTTTCTGAATTATCTGTGAAATAAAAAAATGTCCCGAAAATAAAAGTTCTCCTAATGCCCTGAAAGTTTAGTATGATTTTTTATAGATTATTTGAGAATTTTTGGCACTGAACACACACCAAGGGGCCTCACCAGCTGGCCACAAGGGTGGAGGGCGCGCCCTAAGGGGTGGGCGCACCCCTGTCATTGTGGGCCCCACATGGCCCCCTCCACTTATTCCAGCACCCATCCACTCCTTCTTCCTCCAGAAAAAAATCACCCCATAGCTCAAACTCGTGTTCTTGCTCATCTTGCTGCCATTTCCGATCTCCTTGCTCAAAGCTCCATTCACAAAACTGCTTTGGGGGATTGTTCTTCGGTATGTGACTCCTCCAATGGTCCAATTAGTTTTTGTTCTAGTGCTTTATTCATTGCAATTTTTTGCTATTGTGGTGACCTTGTTCTTGAGCTTGTATGTCAAATTTATATGGTCCAAAGTAGTTTTGATGCATGATATAGCCTCTAGGCACTTGTACGAGTAGTTGCTATTAATTTTGTTGAGTTTGGTTCACTTTTATTTTGAGTCACTAAAAAATTCAGAAATTTTTCAGAGGAAGAAAAATGTCCAGGAAAGTGTATCAAGGTGGTTCTTCGAGGAAGCAAGCACCGAGGCGCGCGATACGCGAACCGGACCTTGAACCACCAAGGGAAGCTCAAGTGAAGCCGTGTGAATGGCCGTCGGATGAATTTATGGATCGTGCAGGTTTCAAGGATGAGTTCTATGCATACGTACAAAATGCCGGCCTTGAGGATTTCCTATCAGACAAGTGCCTACAATATTATTATCTCACCGATTCCTTTGTGCAGAGGTTTAAGTTCTCATCCAAGCGTAATACTCATACTTTCTTGTTTGATCTTTATGATGAATCTTATACCATGGACCTAGATGACTTTTGTGATGCATGCAAATATCCGCAATGGGGCCTTCTTAGTGAGACTCATAAATCTGAATATAATGATTTCCTTGCTAGCATCACCATTGGAGAAACTAGAAATATCACACAAGCCTCCATGGGGAGCATCATTTTCCTACCATACATTATTTTTGCTCTCTTCATAGGCAGATGTATTAATAGTAAACATGATCACAGCCACCTTTGTGCATCGGATCTTAGTGTCCTCAAGTGTGCAGTGTTGGGTGATAAGCGATATAATTTAGGGGCTATTATTGCTAGGAGGTTACACCATAATGCTAAAGATGGAGATTTATTTGGTTGGATTTATGCAACTTGTTTAGCTAATTATTTGGCTGTACCCATAAGGGGTATGATCACTACAAAAAAATACACTTCCGTGATGATACGTGTTTGTCACAGTAGGTCACATTTTCTGTCATGCATGTACACCCATGACGATTTTATGACAGAATCAAGATAGTCATACCTGTGCTGTCGTAGAAGTGTTCCATTACATTACCAAAATTATCATCACGGAAGTGTCCACTTCCATGATGATAAATTGCGTGTCATAGAAGTGCTTTCGTCAAGGGAGACTGACATATGGCATCCACCGTAATGGGTTGCCGTTAAGCTATCGGGTTTCGATTTGGATCCAATAACCCGTTAATAGCCCCGACCAATGGGGATTTTCCATGTAAAATTCTCATTCGTCGGATAATGGACGTGTCAGCTCATCATTGGGACAAATGTCATTCCTACAATGGACGGAAGGCACCTATGATATGTCAACACGTGGCACAGCCCAACAGTGGCCCATTTCAGGTAAAAAGGCCGGCCCAGCTAAAGGCCCACCAAGTTTTTTCAGACACTAGTGGGCTGGCCCGTTAACAGCCTGCCATGTTTTGGGTCAAATTGAGGCCCATATCAGATCAGGCCCATTCACAGCCTGCCGTGTTTTGGGCCAAATTACGACCCATATTGGATCAGGCCCATCAACATGCCACTGTTCTTTTGGGCCCATTCTAACCCAGGTATGTATTTCAGCATGTTAAATGCCCATTTACCAGTTCGGCTCGATAATAGTTTCGGCCTGTTAGCGGCCCGTGGTGCATCTAGGATGTTGTCGGCCCGGTTTAAATTTAGGCCATTTAATGGCCCATGCAGAAACTAGGCTATTTCTTGTCCGAAGTAACTTTAGGCCTCTTAACGGCCCATAGTCTTCGTGGATAAATTTCAGCCCAACTGGCCTATCGGCCTGTTAATGGCTCGTGTAACAGTTGGGCCTAATTGCAGCCCGCGTTGAATCTGGCCTGCTTACAGCCCATCTGATAATGGCCCGTGACACTTTTGGGCCTATGGCCCGCATGGATACCGGCCTGCTTAACGCCCATAATTTTATTGGGCCAAACAGGCCCGAGATATATTTTGACCTGTTAATGGCTCGT
The DNA here is from genome assembly GCF_018294505.1 of Triticum aestivum. Classification (NCBI taxonomy): domain Eukaryota; kingdom Viridiplantae; phylum Streptophyta; class Magnoliopsida; order Poales; family Poaceae; genus Triticum; species Triticum aestivum. The sequence goes on from NC_057814.1 coordinate 455,597,068, forward strand.
CCTATTTGGGCCAAACATGGGCCTTAGGCAGTTTCGGCCTGTATTGGCCCGTAGATTTTTCGGCTCAAGGCTAGCCCAATGTAGGTTTTAGCCTGTTAAAAGCCCATGGTATTCTCTGGCCCAGCTGGCCAGAACTTTACTCGGCCTGTTAAAGGCGGAAACCAACTATACGTTTAGACCTGCTAATGGCCCAAGATGATTATAGGCCCACGTTTTGGCCCATATGAGTAACAGGCCAGCTTGAAGACTGACAACACTGAGATCCATTGAACCTTCCAGCCTAAATTACAGCATACCGATCAAGAATAAACCTAGACTATACAATAAAGAAATTACGACATATTACATCCACTGGGAATCAAAGTTCGCTACCAGTGATAATAAAGGGCAACGTGACCGCGGATTACATACACTGGGCATCAAAGGTCGCCACCAGTGCATATAAACGCGCCGACAAAAGAATATACAAAACTGAGAGCACTTCAGAAGGCATTAGGCCTGGCCAGGACGGGCTCCGCAAGCAGCCGAATAAGCTGATGAGACCTTAGTTGTGTCAACGTTAGATGCTCCATCCCTAGCTTTATAGCACCATAGTGCGTAAGGCAGTCCTCTGAGATATTCATTGCATCATTGACATCAAGTCGGAGCTGAGCTGAAGCAAGCCTTTCCGCTTTAAGTTGAGACTGAAGAAGTCAAACTGATTGAGGCAGCGACTGCACAGAGGTTGTCTCACAACTGCTGGTGAGTAGCTTCAACTCACTGTCTTCATCAAGACAGGACCTTGGTGTCATCTGTCTCTCTTCAAGATGGTTTGGCTCACTATCTTCCCTAAAGTTATGCCTGGCATAAGAGATATAACTCTGAAAGAGAAACAAGGAGACATGTAACATGTTTCACAATTATATAAGCAAATAAATGGATCTGTTCTCCATAAGGAACATGTTTTTACAACTACAATTTAAAACTGGTAGTTGTTGCAAACATCCAATCAGATGTAAACAGCAAAGTAAACAGCAGTGAAGAAATTATGCCTATCCAAATCTATACTAGAACAAAGTTTGAAGGCTTGAGATGTAACATCCCAAATTTTCAATTTGGAATGTTATACACTAGATCATCATTGCATAGCATATTTTATTGCATTTTGGCAAATCCTCGAAAATCCTAAGCAACTCAAGGACCCTCGGAGAGAGTTGGGGATTTTTCCCGGTTTTCATATTTGATTTTTATCAAATAATAAATCAAGGATCTTTGGTTTTAATTATTTTTCTCTCCGAAAAATATTTCATATTAAAATAAATGAGAGGAGAAAATATGACTTCTCCAAAATAATTGAAATATTGGAGGAAAAATATTAAAATCAAATATTTGATTTTATTCGGATTCTATTTGCAATTCTTGCATTAGAAAAATTGCACGTTTTCAAAACTGCATTTTTGGGCCAAGAAAATCTTAATCTCGTTCTAATTATTTTAATTAGACGGTGAAAATTTGTTTTGGCATTTTTGGATTTTTATTTATTTTTTTACGATTTTTTTTATGTTCGGTGAAATTATTTAAAAAAAATCCCCGCGCCCGACTGGGCCGAGGCCCAGCCGAGCCAGGCCGGCCCATCCCGCGTCGCCGTCTCCCTCCTGGAGACCGAGACGAGCACGCTGCCGCCGCCCGAGTCCGGGACGGCCACGCCTCCCCGGCGCCCCCTTTCCCAAGCCGGAGTAGCCCCCCACCTATATATACCCCGCCCCGCCGCCACCTCCCTCACCCCGCCCCGCCCCGACCGAAGCCCCGCCGGAGCCAGAGCCCGAAGCCGCCGCCG